>NC_047107.1:52853427-53153427 GCF_902500255.1 Thalassophryne amazonica | reverse complement strand
GTCATCACTCGCAGACATATTAGAAAAGGGTAAAGATGACATCATGAAACTGTACTCTGAAATAAGGAGCCACGTGGCACCACCAGCAGATTTACGGAGAAAAATTGACGCTTGTGAAGCAGTAACTCGTGACATTATGAAAATCATCTTTGAAAGATTATCTGGTGTTGATGGAGATTTTGATGGAGAAGATGTAAGAAGTAATCTACGTGAGCTTCTAGATCGTGACTATGCGCTCTCCATATATGGTTCTACTGCTGCAAATTCAAATAGCACCCACCATTCCTCATCTTCTCACCTTGCATCGAAACAGGCTGAGGCAGCCGCAGAGCTGGCAGTGAAGGAGGTCGAGTACAAGATCGCTCAAGAGGAAAGAAAGCAGAAGGAAAGGATTAAGGCTTTGGAAGAACAACACAAGAAAGAAATGGAAATTCAAAGATCTGAGTTGGAGCGTCTGCAGGCTGAGAAAGAGGTGGAAGCAGCCCGAGTCAGGCTTGAAGCTTACGACAGACAAATAATACAGGTGGGAAACGTCCAATCAGTCAGAAGTGAGCAAGTCATCCCCAACAGCGCATCTCAGCTGCCATCTAACACACCTACATCATCAGTAACCCCTAGTGTCGCTCAGCTTGCAAAGGCAGTTCAAGACAGCATAATGATGAACAGACTTCCTACACCAGAGCCGACGGTGTTCAATGGAGAGCCAATCCTCTTTATTGAATGGAAATCCTCCTTCATGTCACTGATTGATCAAAAGGGCATCTCAGCTGCAGACAAACTCTATTACCTTAAAAGGTATGTGAGCGGTCCAGCTCGTAAATGCCTTGAAGGAACCTTCTTCAGAAATGATGAGGAAGCCTACCGAGATGCCTGGGAAAAGCTTAACCAGCGGTATGGCCAAACATTCGTTATTCAAAGAGCATTCAGAGAGAGGCTATCAGGTTGGCCAAAAATACAGTCTAAAGACGCTGAAGGGCTAAGACGCTTTTCAGATTTCACAAATGCATGCATGCTTGCTATACCCCATGTAAAGGGCCTGGAAATATTAAACGACTGTGAAGAAAACCAAAGGCTCACACAGAAACTGCCAGACTGGTTAGCTGCCAGGTGGAATCGCCATGTTACAAAGGCCCTGATGGAAGGTAAAGAGTTTCCCCGCTTCAATGATTTTGCTGCATTTCTTTCAGAAGAAGCGGAAGTTGCCTGTAACCCAGTCACCTCTATTCATGCACTCCGTTCTCTGGAGACAACAGGCGACAAAGGTAATCCAAAAGACAATAAAAGAAACAAGGCCAATACAAAAACGACTGTACAAAGAGATGAACAATGTACTCATAAAACACGCACGGGATCTCCATGCATGTTGTGCCAAGACACACATCAACTCCACAAGTGCCCAAACCTCATGAAAATGCCTCTGAAAAATCGAAGGTCATTTGTCAAGGACAATAAATTGTGCTATGGCTGTTTGAAACCAGGTCACGGTGTGAAGGACTGTAAATACCGCCTTACTTGTGACATATGTGCAAAAAGGCATCCAAGCTGCCTTCATGATGTAAATTACAGTAGTGATCTGAAAAGAGAAAGGCATATGAATATTGAAAGTGCAGCACAAATTGACACACCAGAGACAACAACCGCCATGTTACTTAACATCGCCAGAGAAGGACAATCTGTCAACACCTCAATGATAGTTCCAGTGTGGGTGTCATCAACTGCAAATCCTTGCAAGGAAAAGCTTGTCTATGCACTACTGGACACACAAAGTGACACCGCCTTCATTGATCAGGATGTGAGCCATGAACTGCAAACCAATGTTTATCCAGTGAAATTAAAATTAACTACCATGATGGGAAAGAATACAGTTGTAAGCAGTGGAAAGGTGTGTGGTCTCCGTGTCAGGGGCTACAGCTCTGCAACAGTTATCCAGCTCCCTCCTGCATACACGAAGGACTGTATTCCGGCAAACCGCAATCACATACCAACTCGTGAAACAGCCAAACGCTGGAGTCATTTATCACCAATTATCGATGAAGTCCCACCACTCCTCAGTTGTGAAGTAGCTCTCTTGATTGGTTATAACTGTCCCCGAGCCTTAGCACCAAGACAAGTGATACTAGGCCAAAATGATGAGCCTTATGCTGTGCAGACAGACTTAGGATGGAGTATAGTTGGCAGCTCAGAACCTTGTCTTGAGACTGATATGACAAGCAGCCTCTGTCACCGTGTCACTGTAAAAGAGATCCCTTCAGTAACTCCCATGGATGCAATTCGTGCATTGGAAAGTGACTTCAAAGAGGTCAGCAAAAATGACCGAACAGTGTCACAAGAGGATCTCATCTTCCTCGACAAACTCAAAAAGGGCATAAGGAAGACTGAACAAGGTCATTACAAAATGCCACTCCCCTTTAAGGAAAGACCACAGATGCCTGATAACAGACAGCTCGCAGAGGTCCGACTTAACCAACTCAAGAGGAAATTTGCCCGAGACGAGACATACAAGGAAGATTATGTCAAGTACATGAATGACATCATTCAAAGAGGTGATGCTGAGGAAGCTCAAGATGATGCATTTCCTGGTGAAACGTGGTATATACCACATCATGGCATTTATCACCCAAAGAAACCTGATAAGCTGCGTGTGGTTTTTGACTGTTCAGCCAAGCATAAAGGAACCAGTCTCAATGAGCAGCTCCTGACTGGACCAGACATGATCAACAATATGACAGGTGTTCTTCTACGCTTCCGGCAGCATCAAATAGCTCTAATGTGCGACATAGAGAAAATGTTTCACCAGTTTCAAGTCCAAGAGAATGATCGCAACTACCTCTGCTTCTTGTGGTGGAAAAATGGAGATACAAGCACACAGCCACAAGCGTACAGGATGACAGTACATCTGTTTGGCGCCGTCTCCTCCCCAGGGTGTGCAAATTATGGGCTAAAACACCTAGCCAATGAGAACAGTCTTGCGTTCCCACTAGGTTCTCAGTTCATAGCCAGAGACTTTTATGTGGATGATGGAGTAACAAGTGCAAAGACCGTAGAAGATGGTATACGGCTGGCACAAGAGGCTCGTGAAATTTGTGCAAAGGGTGGTCTGCGGCTACACAAGTTTGTATCGAACAGCGATGCACTTCTAAACAGCATACCAGCATCAGAACATGCAAAGGACATCAAAACAAAGGACCTTGCTTTCTCTGAAACAACAGAGAGAGCACTGGGTATTCACTGGAGCATAGAAAGAGACTGCTTCACATTCAACTTTGTGCCAAGAGAACAACCTCCTACACGGCGTGGGATGTTGTCAACTGTAGCATCTATATACGATCCTTTGGGATTTGTCGCCCCCTACCTTCTCAATGGCAAAAAAATCCTGCAGGAGATGTGTCGTCAAGGTACTGGATGGGATGACCCACTGCCTGAACATCTAAGGCCACGGTGGGAGTGTTGGAGAAAAGATCTCATCAAACTAGAGAAATTGCAGATAGCTAGATGTTATGTGCCTGATGGCTTTGGAGAAGTGGTGAAAAGGGAACTGCATCATTTCTCAGATGCAAGCACCACTGGATACGGACAATGTTCATATCTAAGACTGATAAACAGTGACAGAGATGTTCACTGTGCTTTTGTCATGGGAAAGGCTCGTGTCTCTCCCACAAAGGTCACCACCATCCCAAGGTTGGAACTCACTGCAGCAGCAGTCTCAGTCACAGTGAGTAGCCTGCTCAGAGAAGAACTACTGTATGACAATGTGGAAGAGTTCTTTTGGACAGATTCAAAGGTCATCCTAGGATACATAAATAACGAAGCAAGACGCTTCCACACCTTTGTCGCGAATAGAGTACAGAAGATTCGCAATAGTACAATCCCACAACAGTGGTTTTATGTTCCCACCTGTGAAAACTCTGCAGACAAGGCATCCAGGGGAACAACAATGGATGAACTACTGTCATCTGACTGGTTCACAGGTCCTAAATTCCTGTGGGAAAGGGAAATACACCACCCCACAAAGGAGAGTATTGAACTTCCAATCGGAGATCCAGAAGTGAGGAAGGTGCAAATATTACACACACAAACAACCGAACATGAGTCTTGCTGATCGACTGGTAAAGTTTTCATCCTGGTCTCATGCCATCAGTGCTGTAGCACGTCTCAGACGCCGTCTGCTGAAGGATAAATCAAAGGCACACTCTACTGTAAGTGAACGACAAAAGGCAGAGCTTGTAATCATCAAAGCTCTCCAAAGACAAGCATATTGGGAAGAAATAAAGTTACTAAGCAAAGGTAGACCATTACCGAGTAACAACAAACTGCACCCTCTTGACATGTTTTTGGACAGAGATGCTGTGCTCAAGGTGGGAGGACGACTGCACCACTCATCCCTTTCAAGCTTTTTCAAACACCCAACTGTCATTCCTCGAGAACATCATGTCACAAAACTGATAATTGCACATTGCCATGAAAGGGTTAATCATCAAGGCAAAGGTATGACAATGAATGAAATACGATCCAATGGCTACTGGATTCCCAGACTGGGTCAAGCAGTTGCATCCTATGTTCGCCAGTGTGTGTTTTGTCGTAGACTTAGGAGACCTGTGGAATGTCAGAAAATGAGTAATCTCCCAGTGGAAAGAATGGAACCCTCTCCACCCTTTACCTACTGCGGCATGGATGTTTTTGGTCCATTTCTGATAAAACAAGGACGGAAAGAACACAAAAGATATGGTCTCCTCTTCACATGTTTCTATTCTCGTGCCATTCATGTTGAGATGTTGGATGATCTTACAACTGATGCATTTATCAATGGACTGCGATGCTTTATCGCATTACGGGGCTCGGTCAAGCAGATTAAATGTGACCACGGTACCAATTTTGTAGGCGCCAAAAATGAATTGAATGCAGCTCTACAGGAAGTTGATGCTGAGAGACTAGTAACTTTCCTCACAGAAAAGCAATGCAATTTTGTCTTCAATGCACCTCATGCAAGCCATGCTGGTGGAGTGTGGGAGCGACAGATAAGGACTGTGAGAAATATTCTGAACTATACACTCAGCCTCTCGCCTAGTCGACTCAATGACACTTCATTAAGGACCTTTTTGTACGAGGCAGCAGCGATCGTAAACAGCCGCCCACTCACAACAGACAACCTCAACGATCCGAACAGTTTGGAACCACTGACTCCTAATCACCTCATCACCATGAAGGCTACCACCGCTTTACCCCCCCCAGGAAGGTTTGTTCGGGAGGACCTGTATGGACAAAAGAGATGGCGCCAAGTGCAGTATCTGGCAGAGCGGTTCTGGAGCCGTTGGAGGAAGGAGTACCTCCACAACATCATGGTCAGACAACGATGGCACAAGCCTAAGAGAAACATTCAAGTAGGTGATATAATAATGGACATGGACGAAACACAACCACGATCTATGTGGAGGCTCGGAAGAGTCTCAGAAACTGTAACAGACAAAGATGGGCTCGTAAGACGGGTGAAGGTATTGCTTGGAGATAAAAATCTGAGCAAAAGAGGTGAACGCGTGAGTAAGGTATCTGTGGTAGAATGCCCAGTTCACAAGTTGATTCTGCTATTAGAAGCTTGTTAGAGATAAAGTTCAATATAAAATGCAGGAAGGTTTATAAGTTCATAATTTTCTGTAAAATGGTCGTTTCATGTAAGGAAATAATTTGTGTGTTAAGTTAAAGTGTGTTAAAACACCAAATTATTTGGTGGGAGTGTGATGACCCAAGGGTAAAGTTTATTTCCATTAGATGTTTTATTGTGCTTTTATTTTTGTACTTCCTTTCAACCCGGAAGTGTATCGAAAAGGATAGTGTCGGAAGGTAACTTGACACAAGGTAAAAAACGAGGAGGGTGAGCAAACGCAAGGAGAAACGTGATGGAGCTCAAACGGGGAGAGAAAGTTTAGTTTCAGTCGAAAGTGGCTACAAGCTCTTACGTTGGTTTGAGAACGGCAAAAAATCAATAAAACCCTTAAACCATCAGTCCGGGCTAACTGATTTCGACTGGAAGCTACATAATTTTTCATCATCATTGTGATCCATTTTTCATTGTTGCTGAGAGTTTGATCCCATCTGCACGGTATGAATAAAGTTAAACTCAGCCATGGAAGGAAAATGTACCCAGTGTATTGATTTATTTCATCATGGTAACAGCAATAGAAACTATGATTTGCTACGCCAAATGTAATAGGGTGGATATACATCTTAAAAGAAATTACAAATAGGTAATATTACCAATAAATAAACAGTTTAGGCAGCACAGTGACTTAGTGGTTAGCATTGTTGCCTCACAGCGAGAAGGTCATGGGATCAATTCCCACCTGTGGCCTTTCTGTGTGGAGTTTGCATGTTTGCGTGGTTTCCCTCCAGATGCTTCAGCTTCCTCCCACATCCAAAGGGGCGTCAGAATCAGAATAGCTTTTATTCGCCAAGTATCCACAAGAATACAAGGAATTTGACTTCAGTTTGAGCTGCACTCTCTCTATGGGCATGTGGAAATATACACTGAATAATACACAGTAGAAAAATGTGTAAATGAAATGTGCAAGTAGAATAAAATGTGCAATAAGAGGAAAAAAAGTGTGTGAAACAGACAAACAGATTGAAGCTAAGTTGTACATGAGGTATATGAATTAGTGCGTTTTTTGGCAGGTTAAGTTGTTCATCAGTGTGATGGCATGTGGAAAGAAACTGTTCATGTGTCTGGTTGTTTTAACATACAGAGCTCTGTAACGTCGACCAGAGGGGAGGAATTTAAACAGTGTGTGTTCAGGGTGTGAGGGGCCTGCAGAAATGTTACCAGCTCACTTCCTGGCCCTGGACCGGTATAAGTCCTGGTCCTGGATGGAGGGCAGGCTGACTCAGATGATTTTTTCTGCAGACCTGACAGGTCATTGAAGTCTGTGCCTGTCATGTGTGGAGGCAGAGGGAAACCAAACAGAGATGGAGATGCGCAGGACAGACTGGATGATGGATGTGTAGAAGATGATGAGCAGTTCCTGGGGCAGGTTGAACTTCCTGAGCTGTCTGAGGAAATACATCCTCTGCCGGGCCTTTTTCCTGATGGAGTCTATGTGGGAGGTCCACTTCAGATCTTGGGAGATGGTGGATCCCAGAAACCAGAAAGTGTCCACAGTAGACACAGTGTTGGTGAGGATGGAGAGGGGTGGAGTGATGGTGGGGTTCTCCTGAAGTCCACTATTATCTCCACAGTCTTGAGCAGGTTCAGCTCCAGGTTGTTCTGACCAGACCAGAGGACCAGTTGTTCCACCTCCTGTCTGTATGCTGTCTCATCACCATCCTGGATGAGATGATAGTGGTGTCATCCACAAACTTCACAAGTTTAACAGTGAGGTCCTCTGAGATGCAGTCATTTGTGTAGAGGGAGAAGAGCAATGGGGAGAGCACACACCCCTGAGGGGCACCAGTGCTGATTGTCCATGGATGTGATGCTCCCCAGCCTCACCTGCTGTGCCCTGTCAGTCAGGAAGTTGGAGCTACACTGACAGGTGGGAGCTGGCACAGAGAGGTTGGAGAGTTTTTTTTAAGAGAATATCAGGGATAATGGTGTTGAAGTCCACAAACAGGATTCTCATGTATGTCTCTGCAGAGTCCGGGTGCTGCAGGATGTAATGCAGCCCCATGTTGGCTGCATCCTCAACTGGCCTGTTTGCCCAGTAGCCAAAGTGACCGTGGAGGCCTACATAAGACAAGTATTTCAGTGGATAATGTGAAATTCCCGGCAGAAGTGATAAACTGTTCAGTCCAGTCATCACACAGAAAAGAGAGGATTGAAATCATTATTAAGACAGCACAACTTGATTTGTGGGAAATAAAAGAAGAAGAAATAAATGAGATTCTTATAGAAGGAACAAAATACACAGTTATCATGTGGAGGATCATTGCAGTTTTTACTGATTTACAGTGGAATGCCTGATTTTTTTGTACAAATGGGCAGGAGTTTAAGACATTTATTGAAGGCAGGAATGAGAAACCAAATGTTATTTTTGTGCCAGAGACATGGCTTAGGCTACATTCAGATTTTATTATCCATGGTTACATAGCTGTGCATAGGGATCGTGAAAATGGTCCCCGTGGGGGAGTAGCTGCCTTAATTCAACAGGGGCTGGGTTGTAGGGTTATTACAATAAGCAGGGATGCCGAACCAGTTCTAATTGAGGTATGGATAGGTAATATAAACCTAAGGATAGTGAACTTCTGTAATCCCTATAAAAACTTAAACAGAGGTGTTTGAAAATTTAATTGCTGATGAAACTCATAAGACAATTTGGTGTGGAGATTTTAAATGGCATAGCACCCTCTGGGGTAGTGCTGACAGACCGTAACGGAGGTGTTGTTGAGGAAATGCTTAAGGAGAAAGGATTAATATGTTTGAATGATGGAAGGGGAACTAGGGAAGATATGTCTAGGGGGTTTGAATCATTTCTCAATGGGACAATATTCAAGATATTACTATAGGTAGTGATCACTACCCAGTTGTCTGTGAAATAGGACTGGGTACAGTCCATCTTGAGGATGCAGGTTTTCCCAGATGAAAATTAAGAAAAGCAAATTGAGTGGCATACAGTAATGATTTGTAGTGTGAGGTTGGAGCATTTGAGACAAGATAATTTTGATAGTGTAGATGATTTTAATGGTAAAATTACAGAAGTAATACAATAGAAATAATTTGTTAAGCAAAAGTGTAAAAAAGATGAGCGTAAAAAGCAATACAGGCAAAAAAAAACAAAAAAACAAAACAAAGCTTTTAAAAAAGTTAAAGCCTCTTTTTCTTTTACTGACTTCATAGAATGTAGAGCACAAGCAGTTGTAAGGCGGGTGATAAGGAAGGCCAAACAAGATCAGTGACAGCAGCTGTGCACAAGTATTGGAAGAGACACAAAGATTAGTGATGTGTGGTGTATGATCAGGAAGATGGGTGGTATAAGGAGGGAGTATATATTGCCAGCTATCAGATATAATAATGAAATCATGAGTAAATAATGAAGACAAGCCACAAGCTTTGGCAAAAACATTTGTCAGAGTTCATAGTTCTGATAACCTGACTCCGGAAGTACAAGCCTGTAGTAGAGTTGCAATGTTGAGGGCACATCCAAATGTCTTAAAGAAGAAGAATTATTTTTGACGCACCATTAAGTGTTTCCTTCTTCGTGTTTGAGTTGAAACGGGGTTTAGATGGAGTCAGTGTTACGCCCCCTCGTAAAGATGAGATTTGTTACAAGATGGTGGAAAATTTATCTCCTCAAGCACAGATGGTGATCTTACAGCTATATAACAGAGTATGGGAACCTGAGAGACTTCCATTAGCATGGAAACGGTTGTTCTCCCAGCTGGAAAACCAGGGAACGATAAATATGAAGCTACTAGTTATAGACCAATTGCATTGACATCTAACTTATGTAAAATAATGGAGAGCATGGTCACTGATAAGATAATTTATAAAGTACAAATTAGAGGGTTACTCAGTCCTAATCTGAGTGGCTTTTGCAAAGGGAAGATGACCATGGATCCTGTGCTGTCCTTGGAGGAGTTTATTCGGAAAGTTCAAGCTCATAAGGAACTGGTAGGAGTAGTCTTTTTTGAAAAGGCGTATGATATGAGGTGGTGGGATGGTCTCCTTATCAAGCTTGAAGCCAAGGGAATAGGTGGGAGAACGTTTAACTGGATTATTCGCTGTTTCGCAGTTGTGAGTCTCGCGCCGTCTCGTGGTCCGTGAGTCACGCGAGATGTTGGTTTCAGCAGACGTCCGGTTGGGGACAGTGTAAACATACCTCATGAAGTATGGACAACAAGACAACATCGGGGCACGGCAGAAGTCCATCACAGGTGCTACACCTCCTCTAGATAATCCTCTCAATTTGGGAGAATGTGTCATCATAATCACCCCTGAACTTGCTGGATCAACGCCATCCACATCCTCGCTAGCCATTGTTTACATGCGCTGTGAAACGCTGGAACTCTGCTGGTGCTGCGAAGCACAGGGGGCTGCCAGGGGGATTATGGGAAACGTTAAAGTACCGAATAGATTTTTTTTTAAAGAACAGAACCATTGAAGTAAGAGTTAGAGGAGCCCACTCTAGGATTTATCCAACCGACAATGGAGTTCCACAATGAAGTGTGTGCAGTCCCTTACTGTTATGATTAATGATATTTTTTCAAAGGTAGATGTTAGTCTCAGAAGGTCTTTGTATGGAGATGATGATGAATTGTGGATTAAGGGTCGATATGTTTGGGAAAAGCTTCAGGCGGCTGTCAGCACAGTGGAGAGATGGGGCAATAAGTGGGGTTTCAGTTTTTCTGTGGATAGAATACAGGCCATAAGTTTCTCCAAAAAGCATAACCAATCCACCAGTTCTAATTAATCTTTATGGGCAGGCAGTTAAGCAAGTTCAAACAATGTGGTTTTTGGGTGGCTGGGTGGATTGTAAATTGACCTCTGGAGATCATATCCAGAGAGTTGTCACAAGATGTAAAAAGGCAGTAAATATAATAAGGTGTTTGGGCGGGAAGTAGCTGGGGAGCTAGCATGAAGTCTCTGAAGCAAATCTATACTTCCATAATAAGATCTGCCTTAGATTATGCATGTATTGTATACAAGTCAGCTGCAAAATCTCGTCTACAAAAGCTTGATGTGATACAAGCTCAGGCCCTCCATGTATGTTGTAGAGCCTTCAAGATCTCATCAATCCCAACTTTTCAGGTAAAGGTTGGAGAATTACCTTTAACCTTGAGGCATCTCTAATTATCTAACAAATGGATCCTACCAAATCTGTTTTAAATATTGGGAACATGGTAAAATCAAGTCTAATAGTTTTGGTTGGGTAGGAAATAGTTAGGCTAGGAAACTAGGCTTGTCTAAATTAACACATAGTTGTGTAGTACCATTGTCTATTATTCTCCCTTGATAGTTTTCCTATGCCCCAAGTAGACATTGAGATGGAAACTGTCAAAGGAAAGTAATAAGTATGGTTGGATGGACGGTCTATTTCAGCAGAACCTTAATATGAAATATATGGATATGATTCAAATATTTACAGATGAATCAAAAGATCCTGTTACAGCAAAGACAGGAACAGCAGTTTGTATTCCCCATTAAAAAGACTGTCAGATCCTTTGGCTGTCTTTTCTGTGGAACTGCTAACAATTTTGCTTGCACTATGGTGGGTAGAGAAGGTGAAGTTCAGTCACCATGTAATCTGGTCAAATTCAATGGCAGCAATACCCAGCTAACAAAATAAAGTTTACAAGCAAGAACGTGATATGATAAGAACGTTTGTCAAATGTTATCAGAACGTTAGCTGTAAAGTTCTCGGAATGTTTCAGAGGGAAGTTTTTTTTGGTTACCAGAACATTTGATAGTAACGTTAGCACAAACGTTAGGCCTAACATTCTGTGAGCGTATTTAAGGACAGTTTCTTTTTTGTTCCCAGAACGTTTGACAATAACGTTAGCACAAACGTTTTGAGAACGTTAGACCTAATGTTCTGGGAACGTTTCTAAGAAAAGTTTCTCTTTGGTTCCCAGAACATTCTGGTAAGGCCACATAAAGTCACCTAAAGATATGTTTCATCCAAACGTTTCGAGAACATTCTGGTAACGTTACCTAAAGTCACCTAAAGGTATGTTTCATCCAAACGTTTCCAGAACATTCTGGTAATGTTAACTGAAGTCATAATCTAGTCATTGAAAGACATTTGTAGTAAGAAAGACTTTGAGACTAGAATTAATATATTTGTCAAATTTCCCTGAGCTATAAACATGATTTATCAAATATAACCAATATGTAACGTTACCAAAAATGTCATGTGCTAGCTGCGTAATCAGCATTTCAAATGGCAAATCTAGTGTACCTTAATTGAGAGTGGCGACATGACAAGTCGGAAAAAAAACAAAAAAAAAAAACGGCCACGTGACTCGTGGTGCCACCTTGGTTCCAAAATGCTTGCATGTAAATCCAGCTATTTTATTTATTCACTGAAAATGCCGGGTTGTTGTGCATTTGGATGCACAAATAGACACTACAAGGGCTTCAAGATGTACAGATTCCCTTCAGATCCAAACAGAAGAAAAATTTGGGAAAATAAAGTCAGTTGTGTGGGATGGAAGCCGACATCATCGTCAAAGTTTTGAGAGGTAAATTTATTCTTCAGTTCCATGTACAGTAAAACTCACCTAAACCGTCATAGTATAAACCAGATATTCGCAGTCACCGGACAAAAAAGTCTCAAGGTTTTTGTATTGGTTTCCATGTAATAAACATTGTAAATAACAGATGTTGTATAATGAATTTTTTGCTCACATCGGATAAAATGTCCCGTCCAATTGCAATGTATTTCCATTAAAGACCCAGAGCAGTCTGGACGTGCACAGTAGCATAGACACAAATTAAAGTTCAGTGCTCTGACAGTTGCTGATTTGAGTGAAGTGGGACCAGAGTCATTTCCCTGATTAAAAGTCTGACCGTTTATTTTTGCTCAGACTGGGACCTGGATGGGCACCTGTTAAATCAGATATAAAAAGCTGTGATTTGACACTTTTCTGTTTTCACTGCTTCGTCTGCCAATTGTTTTTGCAGTGCCCATGCTGATTACAAATGGATCAGAAAAATTTGCACATTTACACCACAACGCTGGAAAAAGAGGAAATTGTACAGCTTGCTTTTGATTTGGAGGTGATGATTGTAGAAATAAAAGCTTATTGAGGGTCAAATTAGTCCAGAATAAGCATAATCCAGAGATGGAGAACTTTAAAACTGTCAAACACGTCACTGCATGACACAGAATTACAGAGCAACAGCTGCATAAATCAGGCGTTAAATTAATCAAATAAATCATCATAAATTGTGAATTTATGTAAATTTGATAACCCCTTAAGCCCTAGAGCCTATTTCACCAAAATCACATACCCATACATTATGATTTATTTCTCAGCTTGTACAAGGTCAAAAATGCAAAAGTTTGGATCAGCTAAAAGACATGTCCTAGGGGATGTTGTGGATGCAAAAAAAAAAAAAAAAAAAAAAATGAAAGTAAATAATACTTGGCAGGAGTAAATGAGGTTTTTTTTTTCCAAAAAAATTAATTACGATTTATGTCTTTATATGCTTGGCATTTCAGCTGTGGTTAGTTGATATGTGATTGAAGTGGATACTTTTGTAGAGGAGACTTTGCTTGACATTTTGATGTATAATAAGTGTATGTTGGTGTCAGCATTGGTTAGTTATGAGTGTTCAAATGTTCCAAAACAGGCCAAGTCTCCAAATTTGGGGACTCTGGGGTTTAAGAGGTTAACTATTTTCCTATTTACTTTGATAGCACCTGTACCTGGATGTGTTGCTGTATGTGGTTAAATTAATTAAAAAAAATATTGAAAACATAAAAGGTTCATTCAGTAGTTCAGTGCAGTTGGAACCAAAATGGCACCAGTGCAGCAGATAAGTGAATATTTACTGAGGGATCCTTCAAATGGTGATGCAAGCACCAAATTTGGCACACATACTCCTTAGACATTACCATTTACCAAAATTGGAGCAACTTTAACTTTTGACCCCTGTACAAACTGAAATTGACCTTTCTCAGTGTTCTTGCTGTTTTTACCCCATAACTCCAGACCATTCATTCACAGATAGTCCAAACTATACCTTTTTGGAATCTTTATGATCCGACAAATAATATGGAATACCTTTCAATATGATTGGAGCATTTTTAAATTTTGACCCCTGTGTAATACTTCAATTGTCCCCTTCTTGGCCGCCTTTTGAAAGTTCTCGTGGGTACCGGCATTTTTAAAAGAGCAATGTCTAAGGAGTATGTGTGCCAAATTTGGTGCTTGCATCACCATTCGAAGCATTTTTTTTTTGTTCAGTTATCCACTGCACTAGTTGACGCCACTCTCTCAATTAAGGCACATGAGGCAAATCTGTATGCAGGCCAGACCTGATCAATGAGATTCTTCAAAGCTAATTTAAACTACAACAACAGAATATTTCAGTATGTTTCATGTGGGTTCCATCGCATTCTGAAATTGAGGCCAATGAAGCAGTAGATCAACTGGCAAAAGCAGCTCTGAAATCACAAATACAGATCAACATTCCACTTAGTAAACCTGAAGTCAAAACAATCATCAAGACAGAAATGAACAACGCATGTCAAAAGCTATGGGACAGAGAATCTAAAGGGTTTTTACATAAAATTCAGGCACAGGTTGTATGAAGGAGACAGGGGAGCTCGAGTTGCAGGGAAGAAAAAGTAATCACACGACTACTTACGTATAGGTCACACAGGGTTAAATCACACTCTCTTTACTTCATTGGAAAACATGAAACCAGTCAGTGTGTGAAATGCAGCAAAACAAGTTGAGCACTGGAGTTCCAAACACATAACAGACAACGAAAAAGTCTAATAGATGATGTCAGAACACGAGGACAGACCAGTTTAACACTCGAGGGATTACTTTGTTTTTCTACACTTACGCCACCAGTTTGGTGGCATGTATTTGCATATTTAAAGGGTTTAGGGTTATTCAGTGTAATTTCTTCCACCTTTTTTTTCTTCCTCCTCTCTCCCTTATCTCAACATTTCCTCATTTCAGATTCCATTAATGATCCACACCAACAATTGGTGGCGCTAATGCAGCGTGTCGGTTTACAAACCGCCAAAAAAAATTCGGTAGAAGAAGAACTGCGCTTCCCTCTTGTTTCTTCACAGAGGGAAGCAGCCAGCAGGAGACAGGCTCGTTTTCTAGTTCGGAGCTCCTCGTTAAGTTAGCCCACTTGTTGAGTTTTGGTGGGGAGCGTAATGTTTACAACAGCTCGATGAAGCAGCAGGTCGTTGTTTGGATTGTTAGCTAAGACTAGCTGACCACACGGAAGGCACCAGCATACCGGAGTCTATATGATTAACTTATCGGGCATCCGCTCGTTTTCAAAAGACCCTTGTTTCGCAATAAAGGATGTCTAAACGCCTGCGGAACAGTGAGATATGTGGTGATTGTGGTGTCCCAGGTAAGTGTCTTTTGGTTGGTTAGCTTGTGTTTAGCGACAGCTTCGTTAGCCAAACTGTTGTGGCTTAAATTACGCTTTGCTGCTTTTCTTCACAGCACATTCGTTTAAATGTGTTTGGACATAATTATTAATTTTGTTTTGAGGTTAATCTAATTATTAATCTTGTCTGTGTAACCTACTGTATGAACCGTTTGTCACATATGGTGTCGTTTCAGTAATCATCTGCAACGTGCAAACCTCAGCCAAATTTGTAATCAAATTTTAAAAACTCGTGGATATCCTCCCGGACATGCAGAGGTGCCAGCTGATTTTTCACTGTGTGATACTTCTTCGGTTAGGAGAGGAGTTCTCTGGGGAAACTCCCTGCTGACTGGTTTCAGTGAAAACCTGCAGTTGTGTTCCTCTTTAGAAAATAATTTGCCATGTCTGCTGGTGAATCACTTTATTCATCCCGTGTCCCCTTTCAGTGTTAAACCAGCTCTACACAGTGATGCTATACGAACAGTGGCAGCTGTTGGTACTGAGGGCACACCTTCACTTCCTCTTCATGAAGGGGAATTTGCTGCAGGATTTTTCACTAGGTGTACCTAATAAATTGGTAATGGGGTGTATACACTCACTCACTCATCTTCAACCCGTTATCCACGATCCGGTCTGTTGACCCTCAAAATGTTAATCTGCTGCTAATCGTGAATTATCTGCACACCCTGAATTGAAAAACGTGAATAGTGAAAAAATATCTCCCGAAATGTGAATGCACATCTTGCAGAACTTGAATTTTTGTCACAATTTGTCTTACGTTTTGCACATATTCACGTTTCGTGCGTTTATATTTCACATTCCTCCAGGAACATCTTGGGGGAAAATCTTCACTTTGTGTGCCATCACAGTGCACCATTATCTTTTTTCAAATCGGCCAATTTTCCCCCCCCAAGACTCCCAGTTTTCCCTCCCACAGCCGTGCTGACCCCTCAGGGATGCAGAGGAGCTCACCTCCGGCTGGGTGGAGTAATTTCATTAATCCAGGAACACTTTAGGGGAAAATCCACACTTTCTGTCTGATCGCAGTGCACTGTCGGCGCTTACAGATTGGCCGATTTGCTGTCCCCTCTCGACTCCCAGCTTTCCCTCCCACAGCCCCGCCAACCACGAGGGTCGGATGATAGTGATGATGATGATGATAATAATATCATAAATAATAACAGTTATATAGATGTACAGGTAATATTGCGAGTTTGATATTTTTATTTTTTCCCTGTAACATATATTAGCTGTACATGTAACAATCCGTCCTGGACCCATTTCCATCATCGCTCGCGGTCGGCTGTATGGCTTCTGACATGCCGAAATGGTCCATGTCATATGGTGAGGTTCTGTACTTTTGTCTTGGCCCAACACACCAGCCACTGTAGTGATCGGATATTTAGCTATGATCTGGGTCTCTGTGAGTGGATGGTTGTGTGTTTGTGGCCATCACCACAATTCGGTTTTGGGTGCTCTCAAGGGGATCAAGACTCTGGTGTCCTATATTAGGGTATGGATGCTTACTAATTAGACAGCAGACTGTTGCTGTCACTACTTGTTCATCTGTGGTTGTTTGTTCCGGTATGTTGTATGGTTGAGGCCCCGTTTCCTCGGTGTCTCACTTCACAGTTATTGTCTTCACCACTTGTCTTTCATTCTTGTCTGTCTTTGTGTTGTTTTGGTGGTCGGCCCTTCCTGATAGAAGTTGTCTGTTGGCTTTGAGTAGGATGTTGTAGGCTAATCGGGAAGCGCAGATGGGGGTCACACACGCACACCATGTTCACTCACACACTACATACCTTCTGTCTTGCAAAAATAAATTGCATATATGTGTATTAATGTTCATAAATGGTTCTGCCAGTGTGGCATTTACCATTACTATATATGCAGACAGGGGAAAAAGAAAAAAGAATGTAACAATCCATAGGCCTTTTGGCTGTATCCTAATGATAATGTACAATTAAAAACTAAATACACAATCATATCAATGGTTTGAGGCATTATATTTATAATTATATTGAGCATTCACTCATTAAGTTGTTATTTATGAGTGCAATGTTTTCTAGAAAGCGTATATTCGCTGATATGTAATAACTGCCATTTGCTGGTAATGTTCAGTCAAGAATCAGACTAGAATTTGTTTCTGTTTGACTGTACAAAAAAAAAAATGCTCACTTTCGCCTATTATCCAAGAACATGTAATTAATACATAAAACGTCCTCAAGGTCACTTCCTTCAAAGCCCAAGATGGATTTTTCCGGTGTTAGATTGAATGATTTATAAATATTCATTGTATGAACATTTTACTAAACATTGCTGATTAGTTTTTAAAGAATATAAAATTCACATTAAACAAAGATAATGCTCCTTTGAACATTAAAAACAATTATATTTTATATAAAAATTGATAACATTTTGTGCAGCTATTGCTTGGACCGATATGTCATGTAATGAATTTAAGCCCGCCAATTCATTGCAAAATATGGATATAAATATAAATAGTATGATTGAGAGAAAATTATTATATTTTTCAAATGAATACCATTTTTTTTTTTCATGAAAACTTTTTAAAATATACATATACTGTAAACAGCAATGTACGGGTAATATAAATGTACAACTAATAATCAGTGATATGCGTAGTTAATAGAACATAGAACAAACTGTAAATGTGCACATATAGCTCATGAAAATTAAGATTAGTCCACAGCCTGTTTCTTATTTTGAATCAGTCAGCAAAATATTTAGAATGAACGCTTTGAAGCATGCTTTAAGATTCCAAAGAGTATTCCATGCAGATCTTTGCTTCAGGTCATGTGATGTGTAATGATTGCAAAAGCACCCAGATGAAATAACACAAAAATAGCTGGAAGTTGAACTTCACTCAATTCACTATTTGTCTGTTACCCAATCTTACATTAACACAGGGATGGGTTACAGATGGTATTGTGTGTGGCTGCATGCTTTTTCATATGTCAGATTATATTGGAAGTATTGTTCAAAGTTAGAAGAAGGGCCTTTATTGTCATTGTACATATAGGCTATACAACAAAATTTGTCCTCTGCATTCAAATAATCCTAATTACAGTTGGACACAATCCAACCACTAGGAGCAGTGGGCAGCCACAGTCCGGTGACCAGCGGGGACCAACTCCAGATGTAGATGCTGCCTTGGTCAGGGACAGAGAAAGGAGCAAAACATAAACAATCATGTTTTGATTGTGGGAGGAAACTGGAGGAAACCCACGCAGACATGGGGAGAACATGCAAATTCCACACAGAAAGGGTGGGAAGTGATCCCATGACCTTCTTGCTGTGAGGCACCAGTGCTAACCACTAAAGGCCCCCTGACACTTGCACGACTTTTATTCACGCACCCGTACGCAGTGTGTCATACTGGTGAGTAAACTCGCTGTCAGTTGGGGTAGAATGAACGTGAGACGTGCGCCACTGTGTGCAAGAGCGCAAAGAGAATTTTGAAATGTTCAAAAAATCTCTCATACATCAAAGTCGTGGAACAAACGTGAAATGGCCGTGAACAGTCGAGTAAAGAAGTGAACAGTGTGAGTGGTTGCATCAGTGCACTGCATCAGAGTGCAGCTCGTCTGAACGATTATAATGAGATGTTAAATGTATCATAAACATACTTTTACACCTGCACAAAGAAGGAAAGAACATGCAACTGTTGTACCAAGCCATTACAATATAAACATGACAAATAATTACCTTTTTAGACAGTTCCAAATGCTTTCTCCACCTCGTACTGCGAGAAGAGCAGCAGCTGGTGCGCTCCTCTGTGACTCCAGAAATGATTAGAGGTGTTTTCAACAGCTAACTTGGACAGAAAATGATGAATCCACTACAAAATACGTATTTTATATATGCAGTGTCCAGTGCACAACGCGTGAGAGCCAGTGGAAGAAAGCACGGCGTCCAGCTGGGAACGCAGCTCGCAGTCAAAGGAAGAAAGATAAACTATAACAGAAATCAGAGTGCAGGCCTGCACAAGAACAAATATAAACTAGAACAGAAATCAGAGTGCACAGTCTGGCTGCTATCTGCAGGTTCTCCTCTGCATCCTCACCTCCTCTCTGCCCCTCTGCTGTGCGCACCTGATGCAGACATTCCTGCGTCGTCATGATACCACATGAAGCAACTCGAAGCAGGGCCCGTGTGAAAGGGGCTTAAGCCACCGTGCTGCTCTCTTTATCAAAGGCTTTTTGTGCGTTTCAGAGAAATGAGCACGAGCCATTATCTTAAAAACTACACTTCTGTAAGTAATGGTCACATTCAGATGCAAAAAAGCATCTGAATCATCACATTCGTGATCAGCGGCCAAGAATGTAAACATCGTGGCATTGGTGACTTGTCATCGTTATGTGTAAACGCAGCATTAGACGGACAAATCCTGGTTGTACATTTTTGGTAGTGTTTGTCTTGTTGCTGGGTTCCTGTCAGCAAAGTTTCTGACAAATTAGATCCCAGATGCGACTGATTGACGAAACATCTGCCTAAGACTGCATTTCAGGTTGACCCTTTGATGAATAAAATCAAATTAAATTTTCAGAAAATTCTGGAGTGTTTGAAACCTTTATACACACACACACCAGGCTGCAGCCATACAAGATGCTCAACTGCACACACAGAGAAATTTGTTTATAGAGAGCAAGTTTATTATATTTTTCAAAGTTTTTTATGGTACTAGATTTTTATTAGAGTCCAAGCACCAGTGGAGAAAAACATGCTGTGCAACATCTGCCAGGGACTACAGATGGAAATTAGCTCATAATCTGCCTTGTTTGCGTCACTGTATGGTGATGTACATGAATGTGCATTGTCCCATCACAAAGAAATGAAGTGTTCAAAATCCAGAGACGAATTCACGCTGGGCTATTGTGCATATTTCACAATATTGCGAAAAACTATTGAAGCACAAATGGGCATAGCACCCATTGGAAAGAGCTCACTACGCCAATGACAACGGTATGATGTTTTCTTATGTGCAAGTGACAGATCAGAAGTTATGAGAAGGTGTTTTTATCAAAATATTTTTAATTATTTATGACGCCACCGAGCAATTTTCACCGGCCATTGATTTTATGATGGCAGTTTGCAGTGGTGGGCACAGTTCTGCTATTCCGCGAACAGCAAATTAGCAAAGCTAATGTTTTCGTTAGCAGATTAGCTTTTCAGCTAACTTTGAAGCCATCAACCATGCAAATCCATTTATTTATTAAATAAGGGTGGGGGTGACAGCCAATCAGAGTAGAGCGGCACTGTGATGTCACTGGCTGGTCTCTCTCTGGAGCTCCAAAACTGCTTTGTTTATATGTAAATGACATGTTTCTCATACATTATCTAAAAACTAGGGAGAAATAAATACTTCTATAACTGAAAACGCTGTTTTTGTAACCTGGTAACACCTCTGGAGTGATTTCTAAGACATCACGTGGACATCAGTGTGAACGCCAACTTCTGCTAACTTCCGCTCTTGTCAAAAGCTCATGTATGCTCACACACACATGCCCTCCTGCAAATGCTGTTAAATGTAAATAAATGTAATTATATTTGTTGTTTTTTTTTCCAATTAGTTTATATAGCGCCAAATTGCAACAAAGCTGCCTCAAGGCACTTCACACAAGTAAAGTCTGACTTTACCAACCCCCTAGAGCAAGCATGCAGGCGACAGTGGTAAGCAAAAACTCCCTCTGATGATCATGATACTGAGGAAGAAACCTCAAGCCGACCAGACTCAAAAGGGTGACCCACTGCTTAGGCCATTCTACCAAAACATTTTACAATACAGAACATAACAACAACAATTGATGAAAGTCCATTCAGGTGTCCATTTGGGGGGGTTATCGAGCCACTCATTAGATTTGTTCCTGGAGCAAAGTCCGTTACACATCTGTTACACAAATCATCCAATGCAGCACGTGGATCCAGCCGCATCTTGGACAGAGAGAGAAAAAAAATACAGAATCAGTCGGCCAGAAAAACTACACTTAAGATATAAATCAGCTTTAAGCAACAGGAAAGCAGAAGAAATACTAAGGTGATCGCCGGCCACTAGCCCTAAGCTTCACTAAAGGTTTTAGATTAAGTTGAGGCTGTGACCTGCTCTCTTTACTAATACAATTAATTTAAAAGGGTAGGAAGCATAGTACCATGCTATGCCAGTATGCTAGCCATAAGAAAGGGAAAATAAATGCGTCTCAAGTCTGGACTTGAAAGTCTCTACAGAATCTGACTGTTTTAATGATGCAGGGAGATCATTCCAGAGAACAGGGGCACAATAAGAGAAAGCTCTGTGGCCTGTAGACTTTTATTCACCCTAGGGACACAAAGTAGCCCTGCGTCCTGAGAACACAGAGCCCGGGCTGGTACATAGGGTTTGACTAGGTCAAGTGAATAGGGAGGTGCTAGTCCATTAATAATTTTATAGGTTAATAGCAGGGACTGGAAGCCAGTGAAGAGACTCCAAAGTGGGTGTAATGTGGTCAAACTTTCTGCTTCCTGTCAAGAGTCTAGCAGCAGTGTTTTGAAACGAATGGAGATCCCTAATCCTGGACTGCGGTAAACCAGAAAATAAAATATTGCAGTCATAAAATATTGTTTATGATTGATTTATGGAGTGAGTTTATTCTGCAACATCAATGTAAACATACAGAGGTGAAAGTATCAATGATACACATATAATACGATTATGGTCCTTGTAAAATTATCATGTGATAAAATAGGGCTTGATTGCACATGTACAAATTGTACATAAGACAATAGGATCTTAATAATTAATGTAAATAACAATAAATGTGTGTGTAAGTGTGTGTGTGTGTATGTATGTATGTATGTATATATATATATATACACACAACCCCTGGCAAAAATAATGGAATCACCGGCCTCGGAGGATGTTCATTTAGTTGTTTAATAAAATTGATTTGATTTGATTTACGCCAAACAAGGGTCATGGGGGGCTGGAGCCTATCCCAGCAGTGATAGGGAAAGAGGCGGGGTACACCCTGGACAGGACGCTAGTCTATTGCAGTGCCACGTGTAGACCAACAATCACTCACGCCTACGGTCAATTTAAAGTTAAAAAATCACATAATATGTATGTCATTGGAAGTGGGAGGAAGGCAGAGCGCCCAGTGCTTAACAAACTTTATTCTACAACCCCTGGCAATAATTATGGAATCACCGGCCTCAGAGGATGTTCATTCAGTTGTTTAATTTTGTAGAAAAAAAGCAGATCACAGACATGACACAAAACTAAAGTCATTTCAAATGGCAACTTTCTGGCTTTAAGAAACACTATAAGAAATCAGGAAAAAAAAATTGTGGCAGTCAGTAACAGTTACTTTTTTAGACCAAGCAGAGGGAAAAAAAATATGGAATCACTCAATTCTGAGGAAAAAATTATGGAATCATGAAAAACAAAAGAACGCTCCAACACATCACTAGTATTTTGTTGCACCACCTCTGGCTTTTATAACAGCTTGCAGTCTCTGAGGCATGGACGTAATGAGTGACAAACAGTACTCTTCATCAATCTGGCTCCAACTTTCTCTGATTGCTGTTGCCAGATCAGCTTTGCAGGTTGGAGCCTTGTCATGGACCATTTTCTTCAACTTCCACCAAAGATTTTCAATTGGATTAAGATCTGGACTATTTGCAGGCCATGACATTGACGCTATGTGTCTTTGCAAGGAATGTTTTCACAGTTTTTGCTCCATGGCAAGATGCATTATCATCTTGAAAAATGATTTCATCATCCCCAAACATCCTTTCAATTGATGGGATAAGAAAAGTGTCCAAAATATCAATGTAAACTTGTGCATTTGTGTGGAGAAAAGATTATGTTGTTTTGCCCCTGTCTTAAAGTAACCCTAATGATGTACTTGTTATTATTACACTGATTGCACAACTTTGTTTTTGTAGCCACTAACGACTGGGAGTGAAGCATGCTGGGGTCATTCTGAACTGGGAGTGAAGAGCTGGGGTTATTATGTTTTTGCAAGAGGAAATACCTTTTTGATGCCTGTTGATTAAAGGAATTATGTGCGCCAGGGAGTTTGAGATGGCCACTCACCCTCCCTTCGCGCACACACTAGAAAAGAGGGGGCAGAGCCATGCTCCGATAGAGTCTGCTGCGGGTCACGTACGAACGCCCAGCCGGTTGACGAGCGCACTCTGCCGAAGGTGTTGGCTCTCCACCTTAAAGGCGTCACGGTAAGAGAGAAAGAGATGTTTTATGCGCTGCAACCACTTGTGTTTGATGTAACTGCTTTTGTGGGGAATAAATATGCACCTGTTTGTTCTAGCAAAATGCAGTCTGTGTGATCATTTCTGTGTGCCGATCTGACCGAACCTTGTTTCAAAACAGCATTTATTGATGATGTAATGACAGTGCCTTTACCTGACATGCAGCCCCATATCATCAATGACTGTGGAAATTTACATGTTCTCTTCAGGCAGTCATCTTTATAAATCTCATTGGAACGGCACCAAACAAAAGTTCCAGCATCATCACCTTGCCCAATGCAGATTCGGGATTCATCACTGAATATGACTTTCATCCAGTCATCCACAGTCCACGATTGCTTTTCCTTAGCCCATTGTAACCTTGTTTTTTTCTGTTTAGGTGTTAATGATGGCTTTCGTTTAGCTTTTCTGTATGTAAATCCCATTTCCTTTAGGTGGTTTCTTACAGTTCGGTCACAGACGTTGACTCCAGTTTCCTCCCATTCATTCCTCATTTGTTTTGTTGTGCATTTTCGATTTTTGAGACATAGTGCTTTAAGTTTTCTGTCTTGACACTTTGATGACGCTTTGATGATTCCATAATTTATTCCTCAGAATTGAGTGAGTCCATATTTTTTTCCCTCTGCTTGGTCTAAAAAAGTAACCGTTACTGACTGCCACAATTTTTTTTCTGATTTCTTATAGTGTTTCTTAAATCCAGAATGTTGCCATTTGAAATTACTTTAGTTTTGTGTCATGTCTATGATTTGCTTTTTTCTACAAAATTAAACAACTGAATGAACATCCTCCGAGGTCGGTGATTCCATAATTATTGCCAGGGGTTGTGTGTGTGTGTGTGTATATATATATATATATATATATATATATATATATATATATATATATATATATATATATATATATATATATACACACACTTTGCACTGGAATGCCAATTAAACAACTGCAAATTATAAAGAAGACTATGCTTATATGGCCAAAAGGCATTTTAGCATTGTGTATTTAAATGTTTTACAAAACAGGTACTGCTTATGTTTTAAGAGAAGGAAGTAACATTGCTCAAATAGCACTTGCGAATGCTGAACGTAGTATTTCATTGTGCTGAGGTACTTTTTGTTTTTTTTTTAGAAGTCTGGCTTATATTGTAGAATTGACGTGATGTTTTTCAGCAGGTACAGGAAGCAAAACAGGATGCAGAGAGAATTCAATACGTGGTTTGAATGGGAGAATTTTTTTCTTTTGAGGCGCAGTATGTCTAAAATATAAGAACACCACATGTCTTTTTGTAAAGCTGAGTCAAAGTGGTTACTGATGAAGATACATTACCTGTCAACTTGTCTCTTTTAATACAGTAAAATGAGTAACAGCCACTCTAAATGTTTAAGTGTCACAATCAACACAGTCTTGTCTGTCATCATCTCTTTGTTCCAATAAGTCAGCTCCCCCAAAGCAGCTGGTGGGGATTCCCCTTCTGTTCCACTCTTAGCAGTTGTTAGGTCTGAATATTTTTAGAGTTCTATCTCTGGTATTAAATTAAGCACCACTTGTTAAGAAAACAGTAAAATTGATATGTCAGCACTAAGGGATCACCAGAGAGTTGGAAAGAGAACTCAAACAAAGAGCAGATGCCAGAATGTGACCAGGAAGCCCATCAGCTGTTGCACCCAGACTTCAACTGCTGCTGTGGGCACGTCACTCTTCACTGTCTGTTCTGTTAGTGTGCCAGACACTCCGTCTAGCCTGTAGGGGTGTGCGTGTGAACTTTTACAGTCTTTTTGGTCTTGAGCTGCTTGCTGTAATGGATCTTCGGAAATACGAGGTCTATTAGAAAAGTATCCGACCTTATTATTTTTTTCAAAAACCATATGGATTTGAATCACGTGTGATTACGTCAGACAAGCTTGAACCCTCGTGCGCATGCGTGAGTTTTTCCACGCCTGTCGGTTGCGTCTTTCGCCTGTGAGCAGGCTTTGAGTGAGGAGTGGTCCACCCCCTCGGCGGATTTTCATTGTCAGGAAATGGCGGAATGATTTTCAGAAACTGTTAGAGACTGGCAGCTGGAAACCATTCGAAAAATTTATCTGGCTTTCTGTGAAAATTTTACGAGCTTCACAGAGAATAAGGACTGTTACTACAGCTTTAAGGACACTTGGCGCGCCGCGCTCCGTGCCGCCATCGAGAGCCACAAATCACCGGATCATTTCTAAACGGATGGCTCTGTGGAGCCGGGTGTGCACTTTCTCTGGTTATCACAAGAGCTGGACATCAACCATTTTCTGGCAGATTTCACTTTTAACAAGAGATTTTGTCATGGAACATGTCCCGTGAGGCTTCATCACGGCGTTGCTTTGCGCCATGCGGCACCGCCGTGACGCGTGGAATTCCTCCACACGTCTGTCTCAATGTGCCAAAAAAGTGCTGATGTCCACGTCTTTTCACAATTCCTGTGCTAGTCAGACGACGTCCCGGATAAAACACAGCGTCCAGTTTAGAAATGAACCGCACATTCCACTGTTACAGGAGTTTTTGTCATGGAAAGAGGAGCGGAGGTGGAGAGAAGCCAGTGGAGCAAACCACATAAAAAAAAAAAATTAGGTCTGAAAGCCCGTTTTCAGACAATCAGCACAGACCCTTTCTCTTAAAAGTCTTTATTTTACTCAGCATGTGGCTTTATAAACTTGTAGCATCACCTGCTACATTGATTAGCGCTTACATTAGTTATGGGCATGCTCTACGGTCTTCTTCTTGGTTTTTTGTGGGAGCGGTACAGTGCCGCCTACAGGCCTGGCATATGTGCTACAGCTTTAAACGAAGCTTCGAGGCAAAGAATTTGCCTCGAACATTTTTTGTAATCGAATTATTCGAATTACTCGGTTAATCGTTTCAGCCCTAGTAGCATGCATGTCGTCATGGTGATCCCACCTGCTGTGATCACAGCTGGATGCCGTTCTTTGTTCTACCACCTGCCATGCACTCTGCGCTCGACGCTGTGTATATAAAATAATTATTTTGTGTTCACATTGTCATGGTTTGGTAAAACAGTTGTGTATTCTTACCTTATTGTGGCACAATCTAATCGCCAACAGGATGTAGAGCAAAGAAGTAAACAGAGCGAGTGGTGACGTCAGCGGATCACACCAGAGCACAGCTCGTCTGAACGATTATATCAAGAAGTTAAATCTATAAACATACTTTAACAGCTGCACACAAGGAGGAAAGAACACACAACTGTTTTACCAAACCATGATAATGTAAACATGACAAATGACCTTTTTAGATGGCTCAGAATGCTTTCTGCAGCTTGTCAGGCATGCACGTGCGCGCCTGATAATAATAATTACGACGATGTATGTCCGTGATGCCATGCACCGACTTCGTGTACTCCCCCCCCCCCCAAAAAAAAACCCCCTTCATGCAGTTCCTTAGTCCAGCAAAAAAAAAAAAGAAAAAAAAAAACACATCAGAAGTTTGTCCAGGTTTTCATCCTAACAGCTCTTTATGCCTCCAGACGTCTTACAGTGTAGTGGATTTGCTTTTGTGTTAGAAGAATTAGCAGCTTCAGTTAGCGCCTTCAAATCATCGTCCGCCAGCAAAACAAACTCTGCCATGTTTAGCTAAACGTCGCCCCTGGTACTGTGCACATGCGCAGTAGTCGGAGCGTGCAGTAGCACATTTCATATAGCACCAAAATTGCATGCTAAAAAGAACTATTGCACGGTAAACGAAACACAACAGCAAATGGTATGAATAATCCATGTCACATGACATACAACCCACCAACCAAATGACAATAAATAATATATACAGTAATGTGCAGTGATGTGTAAGGTGTATGTAGGTCAGCTGCTCTGCTTGTGTTACAGAAAGATAAATGGTTGAGTCATATCCATGTACCTTTTGTATTATTTACAGCAATTTACCATAAGGTGTTTGGCAAGTTGATGGCCTGTGGAAAGAAGATGATCTTGTGTCTGCTGAGTAATCTTTAGCGGTTCCCAGAGGGAAGATGTTGAAACCGACTGTGTCTGGGATGTGTGGGGTTTGGAGTGATGCCTCCTGCTCATTTTCTCAGTTTGGAGGTATATCAGTCTTGGATGGAGGGTAGGTTGGCATCAAATATTTTTTTTTTCTGCAGTGTGGATGGTCCTTCTTCTCAAGTCCACTGCCATGTCCACAGTTTTGACTGCATTCAGTTCCAGGTTGCTGTGACCACACCAGAACACCAGCTCTTTAACCTCTCATATGTATGCAGACCCATCACAGTCATGGAAGAGACCAATGACTGTTGTATCACTGCAAAACGTCAGGAGTTTTCACAGAGGGTTCTGTTGAGGTGCAGTGGTTTAAAAAGGTCTAGGTTAAATAAATATTTATTTTTGGTCATGTTGTACACCGCATTTTATAGGCATACATTCTCAGTGGCTAAATCCATACCTTATCTGAAAAGTGTGATATTTTCATGTCCGTTGCCTTTATAGTGTGTTGAAAGGGAAAATTGTTTTATTGCTCAAAACTGCAAGCTTCCGTTTAACACAGTGCATGCCTTAAAGGCTTACACTTATTGCTGCCTACAGGGGGTGGCTTTTCCTTTCCCCTCTTCCATCATTATTGCAGTCTATATTGCGGGTCAAAGCTTCCTCTTGGCATTTTGTAACAGTAAAAGGTTTATTTTTGGTTTAACATGAAAACCTTACTATCAAGGCTTTATTCACGTCATGCCATATTAACTGAAAAACTGCTTACAGCAGTCTGAGCTACGCACTTTAGACACAATGTGTTTCTATGAGTTTGTTTCCAAGGAATGTGAACAAGATTATTTTATTTATTTTATGAGATCACGTGTGTATTTGAGAGAACTGATATGTCAAGGCTAGCACACTAAAGATTTTAAAAATAGTCATTCTGTAATGAATAGAAATTCTGTAATAAATGAATGAATTAATAAAGTTAATGTATGAATTAGGATTATCAGTGTATAAGGACAGAGCTCATGATATATGTGATGTGAGCCCATGTGATGAAGTAATAAAATCTATGTATCAATTATGATTATTCTGATTAAAGACAGTCCGTGCTAATCATACTAGTGTTGGAGAGGCTAGATGTTAAGACAGTCAACGGGAAAGTAATTGTCAACAGATTAAATATGATAGGCAGATAGATTTGCAGATCATCTGCATAACAATGAAAGGACAGGTTGTGCTCACCTATAACTGACCCCAATGACAATATGTACAATGAAAATAGAATAGGGCCAAGAATAGACCCCTGTGGCACTCCACAACAAAGAGGCTTACTGATAAGGAGAGGTCACCACCAGTCATAATAGAAAGACTCCTCTCAGCCAAATATGGTTTAAGCCACTTAAGTACAGTGCCATGAATGCCAACAAGATGTTCTAACTGGGAAACAAGTATGATGTGGTCCATAGTGCTAAAGGCTGCTGTGAGATCAAACAGAATCCAGCAGCAGGGTTCCCTCCATCAACAGATAGAGTGCTGTTATGTACTTTTAAAAGTGTTGGCTCTGTGCAAAATCCGGATTGGAAATTTTCAAGAACGTGATTGTCTTTGAAAATGACCGTAACTGTAACCTTTTGTAAAATCCCTCTCTCTCTCTCCCCTTTTTTTGTTTGTTTTTCTATCTATATCTATCTATCTATCTCTATCTATCTCTATCTATCTCTATCTATCTATCTATCTATATCTATATCAGGTGTCCCCCCAAAAATACGCAGCATTTCATCAGCAAAGAAAATGGTCAAAGCATATGTCTAGGAAATAAATTCATGGCTGGATAGAAAGCTGAAAGGTTGAAGTTTTTCATACCAATGTCAATATTGGCCCTGCATTTTGTCAGTCTGGCATAAAGTCGCTGCACCTGTTTGACACTCTTGGTCTGCTGCCAAAACTCAATAATTTTTGTTCGCTGTAGTATGGTTAATCCTTGCATTTTCCTGAGTCTTGCTTGGCATCAACATAAACTTCAGGGTCTCTGCAAGTAAAAAAGAAACAAAAGGGATTAAGTTTGTAGCATTTAAGGGTCAAACCGAGTGTTTTAAATGTTGTATATTTTTTTGGGGACACCCTATATATGTGTGTGTGTGTTATTTACAGTGAGGAAAATAAGTATTTGAAGTTCTCCCACTTAGAAATCATGGAGGGGTCTGAAATTTTCATCTTAGGTGCACGTCCACTGTGAGAGACATAATCTAAAAAAAATAAAAAGCCGGAAATCACAATGTATGATTTAAAAAAAAAAAAATAACAATTGTATGTTACTGCTGCAAATAAGTATTTGAACACCTGTGAAAATCAATGTTAATATTTGGTACAGTAGCCTTTGTTTGTAATTACAGAGGTCAAACGTTTCCTGTAGTTTTTCACCAGGTTTGCACACACTGCAGCAGGGATTTTGGTCCACTCCTCTATACAGATCTTCTCCAGATCTTTCAGGTTTGGAGTTTCAGCTCCCTCCAAAGATTTTCTATTGAGTTCAGTTCTGGAGACTGGCCAGGCCATTCCAGGACCTTGAAATGCTTCTTACGGAGCCCCTCCTTAGTTGCCCTGGCTGTGTGTTTGGGGTCATTGTCATGCTGGAAGACCCAGCCATGACCCATCTTCACTGCTCTTACTGAGGAAAGGAGGTTGCTTGCCAAAATCTCGCAATACATGACTCCATCCATCCTCCCTTCAATGCGGTGCAGTCATCCTGTTCCCTTTGCAGAAGAGCACTCCCAGAGTATGATGTTTCTATCCCTATGCTTCACGGTTGGGATGGTTTTCTTGGGGTTGTTCTCATCCTCTAAACATGGTAAGTGGAGTTGATTCCAAAAAGCTCTATTCTGGTCTCATCTGACCACATGACCTTCTCCCATGCCTCCTCTGGATCATCCAGATGGTCACTGGTGAACTTCAAATGGGCCTGAACATGTACTGACTTGGGCAGGGGGACCTTGCTGCCCTGCAAGATTTTAAACCATGACAGCATCATGTGTTACTAATGTAATCTTTGTGACTGTGGTCCTAGCTCTCTTCAGGTCATTGACCAGGTCCTCCTGTGTAGTTCTGAGCTTTCTCAGAATCATCCTTACCCCACAAAGTGAGATCTTGCATGGAATCCCAGACAGAGGGAGATTGACAGTCATCTTGTGTTTCTTCCACTTTCTAATAAATAATCATAACAGTTGTCTTCTACCAAGCTGCTTGCCTGTTGTCCTGTAGTCCATCCCAGCCTTGTGCAGGTCTACAGTTTTGTTCCTGGTGTCCTTAGACAGCTCTTTGGTCTTGGTTATGGTGGACAGGTTAGTTTCAAACAGGTGCAATTAATACAGGTAAAGAGTGCAGAATAAGAGGGCTTCTTAAAGAAAAATTAACAGGTCTGTGTGAGCCAGAATTCTTGCTGGTTGGTAGGGGATCAAATACTTATTTGCAGCAGTAACATAGAAATAAATTATTTAAAAAAATCATACATTGTGATTTCTGGATTTTTTTTTTTTTTAAGATTATGTCTCTCACAGTGGACATGCACCTAAGATGAAAATTTCAGACCCTCCATGATTTCTAAGTGAGAGAACTTGCAAAATCGCAGGGTGTTCAAATACTTATTTTCCTCACTGTATTTCTCCTCTTCCCCCCAATTGGCCTCGTCTTTTTACTTGAATGGGGGAAATGTGAACACTTGGATTAGTGAAATAGTAATGAGGTTTGCTGTATGGTTTACTTCTCAATCCACAGAACCTCATTGGGCCTCTGTAAACAGGGGTGTACTAATTTGTGATGAGTGCTGCAGTGTACATCGAAGTCTAGGAAGACACAACTCCCAAGTTCGTCACCTGACCCACACACCATGGCCACCTACGCAGCTTCAGGTAATAACATTGTGCTGTGGAGCACGACTTTGCTTTTTTTTGTTGTTGTTGTTTTTAAATACTGAAGCATAATTGCTGCTTAGAATATAGCCAGCATGGATCATTATTCAGGAGATGTCAGCTATGATACAAGTGAAGAATTCTGCACCATTATTGCTTGCAATGAAACATCCACAAAATAATGCATTCTACAAACCGTGTACAGATTAGGAGATCCATGTGTCCAGACTTTATTCCAACTGGAATCAAGTGATCAATTTTTGACAGGCAACATGGCATGCCAACTAGTGTTAATTTCATCAGTTGAGACAAGACTAAATGTATTTCAGGAATAACCCTGTTGTGTCTGGTGATTTGCGGATGTTCATGCTGGTTACACAGTCGCAAATAGAGCTTTATGGCTATTTACGACCATATAACAGCATGAAAGTTTGCAAATCATCAAACACAAGGGGGTTATTCCCATTCTAATTCAATTCCATCGTTTGTACGGTTTATTTTTCTGTAGGCAGTTCAGTCGGCGAGGCTTACCGAGGCAGCATCGTTCCAACAGCAGTCAGGGTGCGGAGTAATCCTTCTAATGTGAAAATCCGTCAATTGCGAAATCTTAATTCTGTATCAGAATCCACATCAATACTTTCGTAGGGCGACTTTGTCTTGCTCTCAGCTAACAGCTAGCAGCACGCGTAGCAGGTGTTTTGCGTACTGACTATATTGCGCATGCGTTGAAGGTTTGAAATTGCACGTGATTAACCAATCAGATTCATGGAAAAAATGTAAAAAAAATTTTTCATGACTAAGATGAGATGATGAGGAGACTGTCAGTGTTCTAAAACACTGATGAAGACAATATTAACATGCATTATTGTTGAGGAAGAAAGACGAGACTGTTTTGCATGAAAAAAAAAACTTAATTTTCATCTGCAAGTGCTTAAACTATCAAAATGTTTCCAAAATGTAACAATGTTGTGCAGCAGCTTCTTCCACAGCCAGCGGCTGTATTTCCTATACTAATCCTGCCACCTTGTGGCTACAACACAAAATTACATGGAATAAACAGAGCCTCTTGAGCGAACAGAGCATCTTTTCCTGACTGATGTGCCATAGAGGAAGCAAAGGCCTGATATCTGGTCCCTTTTTTATATATCACAAGACTGACAAGAAAACCAAATGTCTAATTGTATCTGACGGGAAGCCTTGCAGATTTAAAATTTTGAGGAAAAACACCACAAATCTTCAATCATTCAAAAAGTGTATTTTGTAATGTAATTATAATATTCAGTATTTCAAATGTATGAAACACTATATTGACTGAAATGTGATCAGAAGTAATTGAATTGTTTTTTTAATTAAAGACTAAAGTGTCTTGACTGAAATGAGAGTAAAATGCGTACATTCAGTTGTCTTTTGACTGAAACAAACCTTGAAATAACCAGACCTTTAGTTGACTAAAACCTGATTAAATAAAAACTGTATGTGAACGACTAAAACTAATAAGGACATTTGACAGAAGACTAAGTATAAATTTAAAAATGTCTAAAAACCCCTGTTTACAATGGGGTACTCAGGTCAAAGCAGTTTCAGTCTTTTGTTCATGGTAATGAGTCATTCACGTCATCAGCAGAGTCATCAAGGGAGCCATCAGGGGAGGGACAGCTGCCCTGTCATTAGGAGGGTGCTAACTAGAGCACAATAGGTGCTAATTAGAGCTGTTGTTTAGTCACTAGCCTATAGCAGTCTACCTCTCGGTAGGAGGGGTCTGGTTAGGTTTAAAACTCCAGCTTTTGTGACTTCTTGATTATTCTTCTCTACAAGAGTCAAGACAGAAGTCAGACCACCAGAGCAAGAATTTTAGCTGAGGAAGCTTCTGCGATTTGAAGCGAAATGTCCTCACGTCAAGCAACCCAGTCCAGTCGAAGATTCAAGCTTCTCTACTCTAAATTGGAAATGTGTCTAGTGAGACGTCACAATGGATATTAAGTCTCACATTTTCACGTCATGATCCGAGACTGAAGGATAATGTAATGCACTGCCGCTCCTCTACACAGCAGCGAATGAGAGACGCCATTACAGATTTTAAAATGAGCTTTGCATCGAAAGTTCATCAGGAATAAATTCAAATGGGGCTGACTCGAGGAGAAGGACCAAAATGCTGACCCAACTTTTTTTATTATCATTTATACAGACACATTAACACTCCTAGTAAGTCTGTGATTTTATTATGCCCCGCGCGGCGCTTGCGCTGCGAGACAGGGCATATAGCATCCGGGTTGTCCGTCCGTCCGTCCTGTCTGTCTGTCCATCCGTCTGAAATTTGTTCGCCGCAACGTAGCTCGGCACCTATTGCTCGCAGAAACTTCATATTTGGTGGGTACATACCTTGGAGGAGCACTTCGCCTGGGTTTGAAGGCCGGTGACCTTGACCTACTTTTCAAGGTCACCAATTGTCACAACTGTCAAATCCTTCGCTGCAACGTAGTTCGGCACCTATTGCTCGCAGAAACTACATATATAGTGAGTACATGCCCTGGAAGAGTACTTCGCATGGGTTCGAAGGGTGGTGACCTTGACCTACTTTTCAAGGTCACCAGTGGTCACAACTGTCAAATCTTTCGCCTGAAATTTGTTTGCCGCAATGTACCACGGCAACTATTGCTCGCAGAAACTTGATATTTGGTGGGTACATGCCTTGGACGTCAGTTGACATTATGTACGTTATTTCAGACAAATCATGACTTTTTCTCAAACGGTCTCCATGGTAACGTGATATGTTAAGCTGCTAAAGCTGCATTTTATGGTTGCTTGTTACATGGGTGTGAAATATTTATGTGGAGGAAAATATGCTAAATATTTAACATGCTTGGTGAAGTCAAAGATTGATGTGAAAAACGTTTTGCATTGTTTTGCACAACACCTAAGTTGTGAGTATCCCAGAAATGCTGATGTCAGCACTGGATGGAAAAATCTGTTATTATCTTCCATTTATAGAAGTGAATAAGAATCAAATTTAAACCCAAATCAGTGTTCCTGAGAACTGAAAGTTATATTGATGACTTAATGAACAGTAGATGCAGCTTTACTTGTATCAAATTTTGTTTTTAGTTTACAAAACTATCGGTTGTTAGAAAATCACAAATTGCTGAAGTCAAATTTTTAGATAAATGTAGAGAGAGAGAACAGTAATACCCCCGTCACATATGCCGATTGAGGCCGAATGGCGTCAGAATGACGCATTTGGCCACAATCGAGAAGTATTGAGGTGTGGTCTGAAGACCAATGGATGGCAGTCTATGAGCAGTCTACGTATTTGGTCCCATTTGCTCAGCTGTCCTGAGTGTGTTGCACATGTTCAAAACACTCTTGGTGCCATCGAGATGTGATGCACATCTGACGGCGGTCTATGTGCAGTTTTTGCATCATCTGATCCCAGTCTATATATTCTGATGGCATCATGACAGCATTTGAAATGATCTGATCACGGTTGATTGAGCTCTCAGATCGTTCGGTCACAGGAACGCCTGCCGGCATGTTGTGACACATGTCCACCTCCACTGGACCCTGGCGAGGGAGGGCAAAGGAAATATTTATGTAATAACATGTATGTGGCAGGCATTCATCATGTACAGTGGGTGTGAACAGCGAGCTATCAAACTGAAAGCACCGCGCCTCTCCATGGTCACATGCACAGCAATGCATTATTGCACGCGTCTGGCATGGAGCTGAACAGATATCCCCGCTGTAATATACATGTTATTACTTGATCACCTTCTAACTCTGTAGGAGGTATGTCGTGCCAGGCCATGACCACATTAATAAACATGAATCTCACCTCCAGCAATGGCTCAGGAATGTTTCACAGCACAGTGTGGATGTCGAGCCAGGACTGCAGCCTGTGGTTAAAATCCTCTCATCCGTCTGCTGTGTGCTGGAATCAACCACGGCAAAAATAAATCCCATGTTATAATCCAACCATTGCAGTGTTCACAGTTGCATTGTGCTGCTGAAGCGAGCCAAAACAGAAAAAAAAAAAAAAAATTTAAAGTTCCCTGGAAAGACTGCATGTGATGGATCCTGTGCACACGGGAGGGTTTGGCTCACTGCCAGCAGTGTCCAGTAGTTAACAATGGCACCATGCCCCGCACACATGCATAGCTGCTCATTCAGCTGTTAAGAACACACACACACACACACACACACACACACACACACACACACACACACACACACACACACACACACACACACACACACACACACACACAGCCATCATGTCATCCATTAGTCCAGCACCTGCTCTACATATACGCACGTGAGGTCAGTAGCGCTGTGTAGGAGAGGACAAGCACAGATGTGATTGCATGACTGAATGACTGCACCATGCCATCTTGGACACATATGGCATGAGTCCGGTCCATACGTTGGTTGTACTCCAGTGTCCAGTACTGGCAGGGACTGTGGAAAGGGAGGAACACAGCGCTCCCTCCCACTAGGGTCCCGTGTTTGCCATCCAGACGTTTGGACATCGGGCAGTCTTCAGCGTCTTTTATGGCCATCTGATGGCAGTCTATGTCATCTAACTGTTTGGATGTAATCGTGCAGGTGTGGATGAGGTAGTCTTGATTTGTTCTGACAAAGCTGACCACGCCTCTTTCCCTCCCGGCTGCGTCCAATTATGGTCATATTTGCCATTTTGGCCTGATTCCTGCTCATTCTTCCTATGTGTGATGGGGTCTTCAGGGCCCCTTCACACATAACATTATTGAAGCTGGCTGGCGCACGAAGGAGGAATCGTATGCCACTCATGAAAAATCTGAGCCGCCTCGAACGCTTTGTATAGCAGTCACCACAACCATTTGGGCACATAACATGCACTCTGTTTGTGTGCCGCTCGCGGCAGAAACTCATTCAAATGGAGAGCAAGATGAGGTCACACTACCATCTGATTGTGTTTGCAGCATTCGCACGACGTGTCCAACACAGATCGGATATGTTGTGCTGCAGCCGAAGAGCTGAATGAAATCATCGGCCATGTTGCACCGCGGCCGAAAGGCGCGATCGAAGCAGCCTTCACACCTGCGGCCAAATGGTGGCAAATCCCAGATGAACGGCCATTCGACCCACTCTCTCCACATTTCTCCACCTGCCATGATCCAACATTGTCAGGTGTGGCTGAGGTGGCTGGAGTGCTATCACTGTCCAGCACAGCATGCATCTGGACCGCTGTAATGTCCAGCTGGAACAGCTGACCGCTGTGTACTCGCAACTCAGCTGGAGAACATATGTTGTGCCATCAAGAACATGAACAACACTCCACGCAATGGACATGTGTGGGCGGGCTCAGAAAAGATCACATGGGTTCCGGCCAGCCACGTCTGAGCGCACACGGCATGGTGTGAACTTGAACATGGTGTGACAGCCGGCCAGCCCTCTAATGAACCTTCCACCACGACGGTGACTTAGTGCACACGACATGTTAAATTAAAACACCGAGAACAGAGCCAGGACAATTAAATAAATACATACAACATTAACTACATACAACCCAAATTCCAATGAAGTTGGGACGTTGTGTAAAATGTAAATAAAAACAGCATACAATGATTTGCAAATCCTCTTCAACCTATATTCAATTGAATACACCACAAAGACAAGATATTTAATGTTCAAACTGATAAACTTTATTGTATTTGTGCAAATATTTGCTCGTTTTGGAATGGATACCTGCAACACGTTTCAAAAAAGCTGGGACAGTGTTATGTTTACCACTGTGTTACATCACCTTTCCTTCTAACAACACTTAAGTGTTTTGGAACTGAGGACATTAACTGTTGAAACTTTGTCGGTGGAATTCTTTCCCATGTTTGCTTGATGTACGACTTCAGTTGTTCAACAGTCCGGGGTCTCCGTTGTCATATTTTGCGCTTCATAATGCGCCGCACATTTTAAATAAGCGACAGGTCTGGACTGCAGGCAGGCCAGTCTAGTACCCGCACTCTTTTTCTACGAATCCACGCTGTTGTAACACGTGCAGAATGTGGCTTGGCATTGTTTTGCTGAAATAAGCAGGGACGTCCCTGAAAAAGACATTGCTTGGATGGCAGCATGTGTTGCTCCAAAACCTGGATGTACCTTTCAGCATTAATGGTGCCATCACAGATGTGTAAGTTGCCGAGGCGTGTTAATGCCATGGGCATTAACACACTCCCATACTGTCACAGATGCTGGCTTTTAAACTTAGCGCTGCTAACAATCTGGATGGTCTTTTTCCTCTTTTGTCCAGAGGACACGACGTCCATAATTTCCAACTATTTGTTGTTGATGTTGTTGATGTATGGCTTTTGCTTTGCATGGCAGAGTTTTAACTTGCACTTGTAGATGTAGCGACGAACTGTGTTAACTGACAACGGTTTTCTGAAGTGTTCCTGAGCCCACGCAGTAAGATCCTTTACACAATGATGTCGGTTTTTAACGCAGTGCTGCCTGAGGGATCGAAGGTCACGGGAATTCAATGTTGGTTTTCGGCCTTGCTGCTTACGTGTAGAAAGGTCTCCAGATTCTCTGAATCTTCTGATTATATTATGGACTATAGATGGTGGAATCCCTAAATTCTTTGCAATTGAAGATTGAAAAACATTGTTCTTAAACTGTTGGGCTATTTTATTAATGCAGTTGTTCACAAAGTGGTGATCCTCGCTCCATCTTTGCTTGTAAACAGCTGAGCCTTTTGGGGATGCTCCTTTTGTACCTAATCATGACACTCACAGTTAGTGTCCTCAATTCGCAAACAGTTATTGAGTGTTGTTAGAAGGAAAGGTGATGTAACACAGTGGTAAACATACCACTGTCCCAGCTTTTTTGAAACGTGTTGCAGGACTCCATTTCAAAATATGCAAATATTTGCATAAAAACAACAAAGTCTGTCAGTTTGAACATTAAATATCTTGTCTTTGTGGTGTATTCAATTGAATATAGGTTGAAGAGGATTTGCAAATCATTGTATTCTGTTTTTATTTACGTTTCACACAACATCCCAACTTCATTGGAATTTAGGTTGTACATAAATACATAACAAATACATAAAATAAACAATCACATAACAAAGGAACAGAGAGTAAGACTTTTATCTGTGAGCTGAGTTGGGCGACAGGTGGGCGTGTCCGCACCAGCTGTTGCTGTTGAGATCTATGGACTCGCAAGTCACAGCTGGAACGACTGCATCAGTGCGCACATCAGCAGGCTGTCCCATGTGAAAAGAATCGTCTGATCATGTGTGCAATCAGCTGGTGATTTGAATGTCACCTCCACGACGTCGGCTATGGCCCACATGACGTGGTGTCCTTCAGCACGGCGCTGACAGATGTAGACATGATGAGATTGCATGGCTTCATTCATGTCAGTTCATAACTTTGTCTATGACCATGGGTGTTAGTCAGAGGAACAGAAGGATCATACTTGTATTGTCCGCTTGATAAGAGGGATTAAATATTAGAAATTGTGGTGTGTTTATTTATTTATTTATTGTGGTGTCCCACCCCCAGCAGTGGCGCGATGTGGTGTCACACTTTCCAAGTGCTCGCACTATGTTTGTGCGCACGCGCGGGCGTGTACGAAACTGTTGCCACGGTATCGTTCGCGCCTTGTCCGACCATTTGTCCCTCCGAAGGTCGCAGCAGGTGGAATGTTTGCACGGTTCCCCATTTTTGTTTTTTGTTTTTTTGTGTGTGTTTTTTTTTTTTTTTTTAGCCAGTTCCTGCTTCTTTTGCCCAACTTCGTGTTATGTGTGAAGGGGTCATAACAGTCCTATGTAAATATGTGGTTTTATGAAATAGTAACACCATATTCTAATCCATGTGACGGACTGTGTATTATAGTTTTGTCGTCTTGCCAATATGGAAAAATAGTCTTTTCACACAACTTGTATCATGACGATACAAGTTATGTGGAAAAACTCTTGTCGAGGGTAGAAAAATGAACCTGACCCAACAAAATTTTTTTATTTTTTTGAGATTTTTTGGTGGATAAATAGACCTGAAATTGCACCAGAATGCATCTGAGATTTCAGTATTTTTCTAGGGGGAGAACCCCTGGACCCCTCCGCCAGGGACTTGCCAAAAACTTTAAGTTGTTTTTTTTTTTTCGTGGCCCACTTGCTTCACTGTTAATCTTAAGAAACATACACATAGCCACATATATTTTGTCATTGTCAAGACCCATCCCGAGAACTTTTTTTTGCTTCTGTTGACTTTTGTATTTTGGTGCTCCCATTTGTTATTGTATCCCAGTTTTCTGTTGGCTTGTTGTGTCGCCTATCACACAGCTTCCTGTCATGTGACCTCCCTAATTTGACACACGTGAAAATAATAGTGTGGGTGTGCCACTTCCCAGGTGGACAACACAAAGAGAAATGTCTTTTCGTTAGACGCTGCACCATAGCCATCCTCTGCTAACAGGTTATGGGCCCAGGATCACAACACAGTTTTAATGCAAAGCGGACAGGTGAATGTTGCGACGATCACTGCATGCACCTGAGCCTGAGTGAGTAGGCCTGCTAAAATGAGCACAAGAGAGAAGGATGCAGCGACAAGCAGCCGCTGGTCACGACTTCTTTTTGATGGAGATGAGAAGAATTATGAATTATGGGAGATAAAGTTTTTGGGCCACCTTTGTTTGCAAAAAGACTATTTTATCGGAGCCCACTGACGATGAGGCGGATGAGGACGAGGCGAAAAATGCCGAAGCCTATGCGGAGCTTATACATTTCCTGGATGATAAAAGTTTGTCGCTTATTACGTGGGAGGCAGCGGATGACGGACGAGCAGCGCTGGAGATCCTGCGTAAATATTATGCTGGCAAAAGAAAGCCCAGGATAATCAGTTTGTATACTGAGCTGACTTCACTGAAAAAGTCATCGAGTCGGTTATTGAATACGTCATAAGAGCTGAGACTGCAATAACTGCTTTAAGAGGTACAGGTGAGGTTCTGAATGACAGACTATTGATAGTAGTGGTTCTAAAAGGGCTACCAGAGACATTTAAACCATTTGCTATACATATTACTCAGAGCAATGATGCTGATAATCTGACTTTTGTGGAGTTCAAAACCAAACTTAAAAGATATGAGGACATTTAAAATATGCGCTCGAGTGCATCTGAGGACAATGTAAGGAAAGCAAAAGCGCAATTTGGTACAAAATATGCACCTAGAAGTGCAAATGATTCTGGGGCGAGTACTGACATGGTGTGTTACAAGTGTGGGACGAGAGGTCACATAGCTAAAACATGTCAGAGAAAACAGTGGTGCAGTCACTGTAAGAGTACCATGCACAGCAGTGGGACCTGCAGGCGGAGAAAGTAGCGGGACAACGTACGGAAAGCGGCCGAGGAGACGACAAGGAATACCCTTTTCGAGTGAGCAACGCTGAGATGCGGGTGGACAACGTCAAACGGAGAGGCCTAATGGTGGACGCTGGTGCAACATCACACATCATCACGGACATCGGGAAGTTCCGGAGGTTTGACAACAGTTTCCAGGCCGGTACACATTGCGTGGAATTGGCAGATGGCTCCAGGTGCACCAGGGTCACTAAAGCCCAGGTTACACATAGACGGTTTTGTCGGCGAGTAGTACATAGACCGAAGTTCGCAGTAGTTCCGGCTGTTTTCGCGGTGGAAAGGGGTGGAGCGCGCGCACGTAAAAAAAAAGAAAGAAAAAAAGAAACTCCGCTCAGCGGGGCTCCTCCTCGCTCTTTCCCCCAAAAAACTCTGTCATAATTGTGTTTAGAAGCCAGTCACCATTTGCTTTATTATACAGCTGTGTAGCTAATAAGCAAAATAATCTCCAGGACGATTTGCGCGCATGCACGTAAAATAAAAAGAAACTCCGCTCCACGCTGCTGTGGTGCTGCTGTTCACTCCAAAAACTCTGTCATGATTGTAAAATAAAGGACAAAAGAGACATAAGTCCTGCTCATGGGCTGCTACCAGATACAGGACATATTCACATCTTCAAACTCCAGACATCTCCACGTCACTACATATTCAGTCCCTGATTGGTCATCGCTGTGCGACGAGAGCTGCGGCACTACAGGAAGCGGCAGGATGAAACGGCGATTAAAAAGTATCAAACGCCGTTGTTCGCGTTGTCGCTGTCGCCACGGGAGGTCTCCGGGAGCGCTCCCGGAATTATTTGACATGTTGAATAATTTTTTGGACGATTCCCGGTAAAGCCGGAACTAAGCCATGCCCCCTAGTGCCGGCGTTAACAACGGCGTGTGATCCTTAAGACGACCAAAAACTCTTCCGGGACGCTTCCGGGAGCTCTTACCATCTGTGTGTAAACGGAGCGTAAACATTGAGGGAATGTGGAGGTGTGTTTGGTCGACAGCAGAGGGCGACGTCTTCAGACAGTGTTGAGGAACGCACTGTTCATCCCCACATATCCGCAGGACATTTTTTCTGTGAAAGCTGCCACCTCAAGCAGAGCCACTGCGTTCTTCAGAGACGGGAAGAATGTTCTTCTACACAGAGTGTACAAAATTCCCCATACACAATAAACTATATTACTTACACACAATAGACAATGAGTGTGGTGACCGGTGTAAAAAAAATGCTATGACTTGCAGAGTTGGCATGAGATTTTAGGCCATTGCAATTATGGAGATATACTGAAATTGGAAAATGTGGTGTTTAGCATGAAAATTAAGAGAAGAGATGAACCTATGCCACCATGTAAAGTCTGCACTCAGGGGAAGTTTGTTCAAACTAGGAACAGAGGGCCAGATGCAAGAGCGAAAGCACCTCTGGTAATGGTGCATACAGACTTAGCAGGACCTATAGACCCAATGTCCAGAGATGGTCAGAAATATGCATTATCTTTTACAGACGATTATTCTAATGCTGTCTTTATATATTTCTTGAAAAATGTGACACAGCACAAGCTACCGAAAAGTTTATTGCTGACATGGCTCCATATGGGAAAATTAAATGTATCCGGTCAGACAATGGTACAGAATTTGCAGGAAGAGAATACAAAGCATTACTAAGTAAAAATTGTATCAGACATGAAACCTCTGTTCCATACTCTCCACAGAAGAATGGTACTGCGGAACAAAATTGGAGGACCTTATTTGACATGGCTAGGTGCATGTTTATAGAAAGTGGACTACTAAAGATGTTATGGACCTACGCAGTCCAGACCGCTGCTGTAGTGCGAAATAGGTGTTTTAACAACCGCACTAAGCAGACACCCTACTTCATGCTAACGGGCAGACAGCCGAACATGTCTAGAATGCAGAAGTTTGGATGTGTGTGTTACACTTACAAACATGATAAAGGAAAATTGGACTCAAGGTGTGAGAAATGTATTTTTGTTGGATATGATAAGAATAGTCCAGCCTGTATGGTATACTATCCTAGCAGCAAGAAAATACAGAAACACAGACTAGTGGAATTTGTATCTAGAATGAAAACTGAGACAAATGTGACTCTGGATGATGATGATGATGATTTTGTAGTTAGAACTAATCCCAGAGCAAACAATGTGCCAGATGTAAATTCAGAAAGCACTCCTGGTAATTCTGACCATGAACTGCCCACAGGAAATGACCCAGTGGTATGTATTAGCCGCACACAAAAAGATGAAGCTGAACAGGAACGATATCCTGTCAGAGATAAAAAGACCAGCTTATCTAAATGACTATGTTTGTGGCATTGATGATGATTTATCTAACATTGACTATTGTTACAGACTGATGTGTAATGTGCCCCAAACTTATAAAGAAGCTGTAACATCAGTGAATGCAAAAGAATGGATTACAGCAGTGGATGAGGAAATGCATTCATTAAAAGAGAATATGACCTTTACCCTGACCAACCGACCTGCAGGCAAAGTTGTAGTGGGGGGTAAATGGGTCTTTGCAATGAAGAAGAATAATGATGGATCAGACAAATATAAGGCACGATATGTTGCCAAAGGTTACAGTCAAAACAAAGGTGTGAACTACGATGAAACCTTTTCACCAACTGCTAACATGACAAGCATAAGAGTGTTATTGCAAAACGTGGCACAAGAAAATTTGATTGTTCACCAGATGGACGTAAAAACTGCATATTTACATGCACCAATAGAGTGTGAACTCTATATTGAACAACCAGAAGGTTATGAGGTGAAATCTCAGAAAGATGAAAGACTTGTGTATAGACTGGAAAAATCTTTGTATGGACTTAAATAGCTTGGCAGAAACTGGAACAAAATGTTACATGAATATCTATGTGAAAACAAGGTTGTTCAAAACCCTGCAGATTATTGTGTATACACAAATGTTACGGACACTACAAAGGTGTTTATAATCATATGGGTTGATGATCTGATTATTGCTGCCAGTGATGAGAATACTCTCAAAGATGTAAAAGAGATGCTCACATCAAAATTTAAGATGAAAGATTTAGGACAACTAACACATTTTTTGGTATTGATTTTGAGCAAGATGTTGACTATATTAAAATGTCACAATGCAAATATGTTGAAAAAATATTGGAGAGGTTTGACATGCAAAACTGTAAGCCAAGAGCTACTCCTTGTGAGCAAAAACTTAACTACACTGACAATGCTGAGGTTATGAGTGATATTAAAATGTACAGAGAGGCAGTAGGTAACTTAATCTACTTGGCAACATGTACAAGGCCAGATTTAAGCTTTGTTATAAGTATGCTATCACAGTATTTTACAAATCCAACTGTACAACAGTGGAATACAGTCAAGCATGTTTTTAGGTATTTGAAAGGAACACCAAACAAAACATTGTGCTTTAAGAAATGTGCTAAAGAGAATGTAATACATGCATATAATGATGCAAATTGGGCTGTCGATGTAACAGATCGGTGAAGTACTACTGGATACTGCATTAGCCTGAATGAAAATGGTCCTTTAGTCTCATGGAAGACAAAAAGACAGCCTACTGTAGCATTATCCACATGTGAAGCGGAATACATGGCTTTAGCTGCTACTATACAGGAATGCTTGTATTTGGAACAGCTGTTACTTAACACTGATAGTCTCAAATATGTATCTAAGGTCTATGAAGACAATCAGAATGCCATAGCCTTAGCCAAAAATCCCATGTACAGGCAAAGGTGTAAACATGTAGATATTAAATATCATTTTGTGAGATCTATGTTAAATTAAGGCAAAATAAGCCTGCAATACTGTCCATCTAACAATATGGTTGCAGATATACTGACCAAACCAGCAACGAAGCTGAAGTTGACGAAATATGAAATGTTTATGTTTGGTGTATGAACTGTTTATGTTGAATCCATAAAAAGAGACTTATTCAAATGTGAGCAAGTGGGGGTGTTGACTTTTGTATTTTGGTGCTCCTGTTTGTTATTGTATCCCAGTTTTCTGTTGGCTTGTTGTGCAGCCTATCACACAGCTTCCTGTCATGTGACCTCCCTAATTTGACACACATGAAAATAAAGTGTGGGTGTGCCACTTCCCAGGTGGACGACACAAAGAGAAAAGTATATGCTGTGTTTCATGTCTTTTCGTTAAACGCTGCGCCATAGCCATCCTCTACAAACAGCTTCATAACATAATCGCACAAAACATCCTTTGTCAAATTCACTTGGGGTGTATAGCAAAATTCTGTATGCCTTGAAAATACTTTGAATTTTCTTCTTAAGGCATCCAAGGCAAAGGTCTGCGGAAAAAAGGGCGTTAATGCGCCTTAAGTTTAAGACCGAGCATCAAGACAGTAGAACACTGGTGGATGGTTAACATTCTTTAGTGGCTGAAGCAGTTTACAAAACATCCATTTTATTTCTCATAGATGGTGTATACATTATACAGCAATGGTGCAAATTCAATATGGGAACATTCCTTGCTGGACCCTGCATCTGGGATGAGTGGAAAAGGCAAAGCCAACCCTCAGGACAAATTGCAGTGAGTAATGTTTCTTTGACAAACGTGCATTTTCCCAACAGATTGCTCTACTGATCATTGAATGTTAAAATTCCATTATTAATAGCTGCTGTCTGCATTTTGTTCTCCTTTTTCTATATGTGCTTCTGGTTATCTCCAAAAGCTCAAACAAATCAAAATTCATAAAGGCCAAATACCAGTTACTGGCATTTGTTCATCGCATGCCTTGTAGAGAAGATGACAGTTCAACAGCCAAGGATTTAAGCAAGGTGAAGAGAAATGACTGCTCACAGTCACGAGTAAACAAAACCTGTTTTGTTTTGCTGTCACTATGAAGGAATTTTTAATTGATATGTGTGCCCCCCCCCCATTTTTCAGCAACTTCATTCAAGTGTCCGCACTGGGAATCTTGAGACCTGTCTGAGGTTACTATCACTTGGAGCCCAAGCAAATTTTTTTCACCCCGTAAGAGTCATAAAGTGTTTAAAATTTCGAATTTCCATTCTTAGCTTTCCTTTCTGTTTATGTTTGCCTTTAATATTTTGCCATCTTTTCTTGAAGGAAAAAGGAAACACTCCCTTGCATGTAGCTGCAAAGGCAGGTCAGATATCTCAGGCAGAGCTGTTAACGGTTTACGGAGCAGATCCCGGAGCACCTGACAGCAACAGTAAGACTCCCATTGACTATGCAAGGTTAGTTACATGCTAAATTGTAATTCTGGTTCATGCTTCCAGTTTGAGGCATTGTGGGCCTATAACTTCACAATTGAATGTTTCCATTGTATTTTAACATCTTTTAAGGGAAGCTGGCCATTATGACCTGGCAGATCGGCTGGTGGAGATCCAGTATGAACTAACTGATCGACTGGCATTTTACTTGTGTGGGAGAAAGCCAGGTATGGGATAAAAGTAATCTGTAATTTGACTCACCATATACTAGAACAAACTAAAATGGGAGAATGACTATTTGCAAGTTAATCTAAATGCCAGTTTGGCATGGTGCCTGGGATTGTCAATGCACATCAACAAATGAATCTCACTTCTTGTGATTGACATCTTTGTCCTTCGGCAGTATATTAATCTGTTATAAAAACAGGTAGACTAGGAATAGTGATCTGAAACATGTAAATAGGAGGTGGCTGGCAGTCGTTTAACTTTTTTTTTTCTTACTCCCCCTTTCAGAGCATAAAAATGGCCAGCACTTCATTGTTCCACAAATGGCTGACAGGTAAGAAGGCCTAATTTGGAGGGCAACAGAATTCATAATTTAGATGGAAGTCTATATCAGTCAATGCATTTAGTGAGCTAAAGTATACAGACTTAGACATTAAACATTTTGTCGCACTTAATAGGACAAGTGGGACAACACTTTCACTTGTTCAATATGAAATGGGACTTGTTGCACATTGGAAATCAAAATTTCTCTGACTTTCAAGCAAAGCCTTGCTGAACACACTGTCCATTTCTTGCATGAAAATTCAGTAAGGTATATCTTATATATTATATGTCATTTATTTTTAGGGTTGCACAATATTGGATTTTTGTATACTTTAAAACTCATTTTGGTCAATAATGATGTCTGTCCGTCCATCCATCCATTTTCTATACCCGCTTACTCCAATTTAGGGTCATGGTGGGGGGGCCGGAACCTATCCCAGCAGTCGTAGGGTGTGAGGTGGGGTACACCCTGGACAGGACACCAGTCTGTCTATAGACAAAGGCACAAAGACTGATGGTCAATTTAAAGTTTCCAGTTCCCCTCACATGCATGTCTTTTGGATGTGGGAAGAAGCCAGAGCACCTGGACGGAACCCATGCAAACACAGAACATGCAAACTTCACACAGAAAGGCCCAAGTGGGAAGTAATCCCATGACCTTATGACTGTGAGGCAACAGTGCTAACCACTAGGCCATGGTGTCCCCCGCAGTAATGATATATATATATGTGTGTGTGTGTGTGTGTGTGTGTATATTTATATACGTCAGTGGTGTCCAAAGTATTCCAGAAAGGGCCAAGAGGGTGCAGGTTTTCTTTGCAGCCACTGACTCCAGCAGGTGATTTCACTGATTAACATCACTTTGAGCAGATGGGATGAGTTAATCTGTGAAGTGTTGTGAAGCAGTGTGGTTTGCCACAGTCTCATGGTGAAGGAGCTACTCTTTGTTTTTGTCTGACAAAAGTCCCTTTTCCGTCCGCCAAAATGAATTTCTTGCCAGCTGATTTTCGCAAAGTTCATCATTTAACTTTGTGCTTGTTCAGAACTTTGAGGGGAGTTCAGACTGATCTTTCCTGCTGTCTGGACATTTGTTTGCTGTTTTGAGAGTGAGAAAGTTGACACAGAGAGGAACACACAACATTTCTAGACCAAACACAGAGAAAAATGACTTCACATGTTCACAGTCAGTGACAGACTGGATGTTCAACTGTTTTCAGTGAGAGGCTGAGGGGAAAATTATTTATTTATTTATTTTTAATCTACCGTGAGAGCCAGAGTTTTCTGTTTAAATACAATGTGCAAAATGTTTCAGTAAAGTAAATTACTGCCTGCGTGGTCAACATTGAAAGCTGACCATGCACACCATGTCACTCTTTTTTTTTCTGTTTATTTATTCATTTATTTTTTCTCAGCAGAGATTAAAAAAAGTGTTAGCCAGAAGGTCGGTTAAACCATAGACATTATATACGTAGACGCCACATGGAGTGCCGTTTCCTATTGGAGCTTACGTATCAGTTCCGCCGCCATCTTGAATTGGTCCCTATTGTGCCCCAGTGCATTGATTTGTACTGCTGAAGGTGTATCCCGAACTACAATAATCCACAACTCCCCGAATTTTTACCCGATTTTCCCACGGTTTGGTTTCTTAGAAACAGCAGAGATTCAGTTACGATACAGGATGCTGTCACACATTAAAATACATACTTTCATGCTGAAAGACTTTGTCTTATGCTCTTTAACAAAGACATATGGTAAGGCATATAGATAAATGTATAAATGAATACATTTTAGAATTTAGTAAAGAAACAAGTTTGGATTGTTCGTTTAAATTTATTTCTCTCTCTCTCACACACACACACACACACACACACACACACACAGAGTACATCACTTTAATTTCGTCTGCTTCGCTCACCAGGTTTTGGTACAAAGATGAACATTTTTTTTCAAGGCCAGGAAAAGAAAGCAATATAATTCCAGGTCATTCCAGGGTCTTAAACTACCTTGTTAGGCTTGAACTGGGGCTGGGAAGCTAAAACCCTTGAAAAAGAACTGTTTTGCACAGCTTCTTGTGTGTGCTGGCACTCTGTAACTCCAGTGTAGTTAATTTTGCAATGTGGTGCAGCCTTACTTTGTGAAACACAAACACTACAAATGACAGAAGCATGAAATGATGCTTCTCATTTGTCTCGCTTATTAACGTCTTCACATTCACCAGTGAGCAACGTTTTCTTCTGCAGAGGTATTGGCAGTGGACTTGAGAATTAGTAACACCTAATGGCACCTATGGTTTATCCCGTGAAACAAAAGCGTATACCAAGTGGATGGAAATGCGCACAAATACACTTCCTTTTGCCGCATTAACGAAAATTCGCTTACGACTTGCGATACTAGTTGGATGGAAACACAGCTAATGACAGAGAGTACCGTTTGTTACGATGACATAATATTACAAATGGCAAAATAACCAAAATTATTGTTCAGTCTTAGTTGTGAAAGTTAATCCCACGCGATCTGGTTTCTGGATTACGTTGCAGTAAGTCATGAGGCGTCTACGTATATAATGTCTGTGGGTTAAACACCCACCCAAAATGAAATTATTTTCTTAAAGTTTATTAAATGCCCAGTCACCCACCTAAAATAAATTAATTCCTTGGCTCCCAGCATATTGTAAAAAGCAAAACCAATGTGTTTTCACAATGTTTTTCTCATCATCCAGACATCAGCTGGCAAAGAACACATATAATAAGTGGTAAAAGGATAAGAAGGATAAGGGACCCCCCCAGACACAGACAGGTCCAACAAACATGATACTTGGCCATATTTGTGCAAATGCCCACCCCCATTTCAAGCAGAATTTTGTGCAGACCGCTCAGGAGCGCGAATACAGTATTTTTTATTTATTTATTAAGTAAAATTAAGAACTATATGTATTCTGTGAGTTACGAAATGTTACTGGACTGTGAGAGACGGCTCTCTGTTCCACAAAGTATTAAATTTAATCTTTAACATGTACTTTAGCCATCATCTACAGCTAAATTACAATCTCAGCATTTTTAAACAGCAGATGGAGGTTTTTCTTGCACAAAATTGAACACAGGGTTCATAGTGATTTCTGCTTCTCAGAGCCATAGGCTGTATCAGTAGATTCAAAACACACACACACACACATTGTTTTCAAGATGTGAGTGATTAATTCCATTGTGAATCACTGCTTCCAGCTGCTCCCTTTGCTCAGGAAGTCAGCCATTATGTGAAAAGGAAAATTAATAAGAATTTCTATGGGCTAATTGCCCTAAACAGCATTTTCCAGTTCCCAGTGAATCACAATGCAGTTTGTCAGTCACATGTCTGATGCCATGCCCCTTTTCCCTGTTAACGTCTGTGTTTTAAAATGTGCGAGTAAACCACTTTTGTACTTAAAAAAAACACCACCACCAACAAAAAAACAACAAACAAACTGCTCATCTGATTCGGAAACATAATGGAGTACACCTGTTGTCTGAGCAGCTTTTCTACTTGTCCTGGACAATTGGACAACCACTGATATCGAACCCTGGTACACAAATAATTCATGATTATGACTGCAGTGGTAAGAATATTTTTATTTCTTGAAAGAGGGAATGTTCCATTCAGCACTGCCTCATTGAATGTACCATTCCCTTTCAATCAATGAAAATATTCTTTCCATTGCACAAATGGAAAAGATTATTATTTATTTTATGACACCTAAATAGATCATAGTTAAAACAAAGTCCACATGCTGTCAATGGCTTCCTTGTATCATGGATGCATTTTTATGTAAAGGTAGTGACCTTGTTCAATGGATCCCAACATATGTAACCAAATTGCAAGAAAATGATGTCAATCATACAGTGGACTATTTTTCTATACAATGGGACAAATAATAACTACTGCATGACATACAATCCATAAATCAAATGATATGGATGTATTTACGTGTTACATGTAGTGAGTAATATTTATGTGAATTGAGCCGTTAAAACTGTGTAGGGCTGTGGCGTTTATATTGTAGATGGTTGGTTCGGACTTGCTTTTTGGTTAGTACCAACATGATGCATTTTCTGTGTGGGAAGAATCAGATACATTGAAATAGCTCTAAAATTGCTGCACTTAATGAAAGTGTCATGACAAACAAGCCTGTTGTTGCTCAGCTGTTGTTGTTTATCAATTTAAATAATTCATTAAATTTTTTGGATTGCTTTCATTTGATGGATAAGGAGCATGTAAGTATTTGAGGTTTTCATTATGTTGACATTTACATTTCAATAGCATATGTTCATGAAAGTTACCATACTTTCTGTTTGCAGCAGTGTAGATTTGTCAGAACTGGCCAAGGCAGCAAAGAAAAAACTACAGTCTGTAAGTACAGTTGATGTCGGTGTTTGTTTTTAAAAGCTCCTCTTTCCTCCACTGACTTAAAGTGTGACATAGTGTGAATCTCTAATTTAAATGCAGCTCAGCAATCATCTGTTTGAGGAGCTGGCCATGGACGTGTATGACGAGGTGGACAGGAGAGAGACTGACGCAGGTAAGTGCAGTTATCTGGTGAAAAATGTCGTCTGATGACACCTTATACCTGGTTCACATGGCAAGATTTTAAAAAAGTCGGTAGGTTTTCAATACCTGAGAGACCACACACGGCGATTTAAAAAAAAAAAAAAAATCATAGATACAACAGTTTTGGTCGTACAGTGTGTGGTGTGCAGCCAACACTTTCAGGTCAGACAGGAAATCTCGCAAAACCTCTTGAGATCAAACGTGACAAACATGGTGGGTGAGGAAGAAGCAACGGCGATAGTTTGTGGACTATTTCTAACAAAAAGAAAAGAAAAGGTATTGGTTAAAGAAGTGGAGACAAAGGTATTGGTTAAAGAAGTGGAGACAGCGCAACCATTGGACTTTCTGATGCGCCATAACAGCTGTTTTGATTTTGGATTCCCCTTCATGCGTCCGTCATCTTGCTTTCTGATTGGCTACATGTCACATTTAGCAGGCTGCGTACTCGTTTGCGGTAGGGACACACCCCAAACGCAGTGATATAGGGTCAAGAAAATCCATCATGTGGAATATTCATGATTTGAGTTCTGAGCGGTCACGACATCCTTCCAATCAGACTTGAGCTCTCTTAACACGCCACACATGGCAGGAATATCAGATAAGATTATCTTTAGAGCCATCACAACAGTCACGGCATCCTTAAGATTGTCGGAAGGTGAAGATCGGGTCAGATATTGGTCTAATTGTCTTGCTGTGTGAACCAGGCATTACTGTATACAGTGCATAGTGAAGTTTGATACCATGGATCATCATATTTTACTTGATAAGCTGGAGAATCACTTTGGGATTACTGGAAGTGCCCTTGCGTGGCTGATGTCATACCTGTCCAGTCGTTCTCATTGTGTTTTGTACAATAACACTAACTCTAACATTAGTGAGATGAAATTTGGGGTTCCACAGAGGTCCATCTTAGGCCTCCTGCTTTTCTCCCTTTATATAGCACCCCATGGGCACATATTGTGGCTTTTTGGGGTTGCCTTTCACTGCTATGCTGATGATACTCAGTTATACATGCCGATAATTGCTGGTAATCTCATCCACATAAAATCCTTGGAAGATTACCTTGCATCAGTGAGAAGCTGGATGTCTAGAAACTTCCTATTTTTAAACTCTGATAAGACTGAAATTATGGTTCTTGGTCCAGTGAGACATCTGCATCAATTTGACCAGTTAACGCTTAGCCTAGGCTCGTGTGCCAATCACACTGACAAAGTGAGGAACCTTGAATTTTTAATCCTATGTTGTCTTCAATTGGTTCAAAATGCTGCTGCCAGATGTTTGACACAAAGCAGAAAGTTTGACCACATTACTCCCTTTTTGGCATCTCTTCACTGGCTTCCTGTCTCTGGGAGATCAGATTTTAAGGTCCTGCTACTGGCCTATAAAATTGTTCACGGACTGGCATCATCCTATTTGGCTGATGTACTTAAAATCCTGTGTTCCAGCCTGGGCTTTGCGTTCACAGGACGCAGGCTTACTTTGTGTCGTTTGTGGGGAATGGAGCCTTCTCTTGTGCCCCGGGCCTGTGGAATGCTTTCCCTGCTTTAGTGAGGCAGTTGGACTCTTGAGACTTTTAAGTCGCGATTGAAGACACATTTGTTTTCTATTTTATATGTTTAACATATTGTTTTACTATGCTTTTTATTCTTTTTACTTTTTTTTAACTTTTTTTATTATGCTTTAAGCTTTTAATTATGCTCTTTGATCTTTTGGTTTAATTTGTTGTTTTCTTTGAAGCGCCTTGAGGCGAGCGATGCTGTCGTGATTTGGCGCTCTATAAATTCAATACATTTTTTTTATTTCATTATTATTTGTAGTGTGTTTGGCAACACAAAATCACAGCACCCTTGTGACGGAGACAACTGTGGTACCATTTCTACCTGTGAATCCAGAGTATTCTTCAACACGAAACCAGGCAAGTTAGCTTGGGGCACATTCCGTGCCAAACCCTTCTGTGCATAATCACTTTGCAGTTAGATTGAAGACTAACGTGGCAGCTTTTTACCTATGCCTTATTTAGGGACGCCAGAAACTTGCAAGATTCAATGCACATGAATTTGCAACTCTTGTTATTGACATTTTAAGTGATGCTAAGCGGAGACAGCAAGGGAATTCAACAGGCAGCCCCAAAGGTCAGTATCAAGGTTTTTTCTTCTTTTCATTATCCTCTAAGAACAATGAAAACATGTGTCTTGTAACTAACAAATGAAAATCTCTGATTTTACAATCTTGTTCAGTGTTATTGGCACACCTGCATTTTGGATACAGCATTTAAATTGTGTTTAGAAGTAAATCAGAATTTTATTTAACAACAACAAAAAACTATGCTCTCATATATTGGACCCCCCCCCAAAACACACCCAACACACACACACACACACGCACACACACACATAAAATATGCACGATACAATTATTGGCATCCATTAAATTTACAGTAAATCATTTTCATTGCATGTTCTCCCCGTGTTTGCGTGGGTTTCCTCCGGGTGCTCCGGTTTCTTCCCACATCCAAAGACATGCGGGTTAGGTGGATTGGACTCTTTAAGAAATTGTCCGTCCGTAGGTGTGTGTGTGTGGGTGTGTCTGTGTTTGTTTGTCTGTTTGTGGCCATGCGACAGACTGGCGTCCTGTCCTGGGTGTACCCCGCCTCGCGCTCCATGACTGCTGGGATAGGCTCCAGCCCCTCGTGACCCTTAATTGGACTAAGCGGTAGAAGATGCATGCATTTTCATTGCCAGTTTTCTTTTGACGAGTCAGAGGATGGATCCAAGAACATTACAAAGTCACTCAATATCTTTGACTTCATTTACATCAATCATGAAGAAATACAAACAGTTCTGTAGTTCTTACCACTGTTGCCAGTATGCTTCCTCAGGGTGTGGGTAAGCTTTAATCCTTACTCGTGTGTAGTGCCTCAGGGCATGTGATTTGGTACTGTATAAATTGAATATATGATACTGTATAGTAAATCTGGCTGGAGTAGGCAGTTGTCAGAAACTGACTGTGCAAGAAGGAGACTAGTGAGGGAAGCCGCTAAGACACTCATGACAACTTGGAAGGAGTTGTCGCATTCTGTGTGTGGAGAAACGGGGAAAAGTGTGACTTTGGCCTGTTGGATCAAGAGAAACAACAAAAATATTTTGCATTCATTTCTGAGCACATTTTAAATTCTGTACATAATACTCAGAGGTGGCAATAATCCTGACTAGGATCATATCTCTTTTCCAGACAATGTTGAACTCATCCTGACAGGTGTGGCTGTCAGACACTGTAGTGACAGCCAGGACAACGACCAGCCTGACTATGACAGTGTGGCATCCGATGAAGACACAGATCAGGAACTTCCCTCAAGCAAAGGAGATAGAACGAAGGTAACAGGTCTCATCTTTTACAAGTTCAAACACATAATCCCCCTTGATGTAAACTGCATTGAGCATTTTTCCATTAGAAGAGACATTTAGACTCTGTCAGAACACTGGGTGCCATTACGACCATGTGCTGGTGACCTTCTTTCCCACAGAGCCTTGACTCCGACCTCTCAGATGGACCTATTACTATGCAAGAATACTTGGAAGTGAAAAATGCACTCTCTGCCTCTGAAGCCAAGATCCAGCAGCTCATGAAAGCCAACAATAACCTGAGTGATGAGCTGAGGCTGATGCAGAAAAAGGTATCCACTGAGCTCCATCCATAAGATCACTATCACCGAGGGGCTGGACTGAGGGGGGCCACAGCGGTCAGCAGGGCTGTTCTCCTGCCTAGTGTGACGGGGAAGCTCTGTGTGTGGCATAAGGCTGCTGTGACACCCTGCTGGTCCACCCTCCGATCTGACCACCATGTTCACTTTCAAAGCTTGAGTGTAAGGTGGAGACCTTTTTGTTTTTGTTGTGTTTTTATCAGTGGATTTGAGAAGAGGAAATACACATTTGCATCAGTTCATAACAAGAAACAGTTCAAGTCATCTTGTGTGACCTTTTGGAGTAAAAGCTACTTTACTAACAAGCATGTTTATGTTAAAAAAAAAAAAAAATAATAACATGGAGTTGGTTGTATTTCCACCCAACCCAGAGACTAACTGATGATGTGTGTGTGTGTGCTTTGCTTCATCACATATACTGTGTTCATTATGTGGAATTTTTTTTTTTTTTTTTTTTTTGAAAACATCTTTGTACTCAAATATCTGTTCTAATTTGTCAGATTTCTCTGCTGACATAGAAAAATAACTTCCCATTTAATACAAACCTGTAACTGTCTGTGGCAAAGCTACTCATTTATATAATTACTAAACAGGATTTTGCCTTGTATTCAATTTTTCTTCAAACACTGAAGTTTGAGCTTCTTTGGTTTATACATGTTTCAGATTAACAGTTAGTATATTTACAAAGCACAAGTATATTGAAAGGTGATTTAGTAAATATTTTAGAATGACTTTAATTTGAATCCCCATCAGGTCAGTTTTTTTTTGTCCCCTGACATTTTTTTTCTCTAATTTTGAAGTCCTTTTGAATTAACTGAAATATGTACAGAATGTACATAGTCTTTTATCAGTGCTAAATTGCAATTTAATTATTATTTTGATAATATTTTCTTTGCTCCTTGTGTCCCTTATGAGCCTTTTTGAGGAACGTTAGTTCTTGCCGTCACCTTCCTCACCATCCTATGATAGTAGGACAGCAGTATTCATACAAACATCCTCTTCTCCCCGACAATGACAGTTCTATACAAGCCAGCATATAGCTGGTACATTAAGCAGACCATGATCACAAAACTGACCGTGCAGGCAGAAGTGCGAGGGAAACGACAAAAGACACCAGTGTTTGTAAGAAATGCTTTATTGTGCTTTCCATAGAATTTTAAATTGTCATAGAAATGTGTTTTGACTGAGGTTAAATAGCATAATTTTCTAAATTATTATAAGGTGTGACTTTTTCCCCCAGTTTAATGTCATCAAACAAAGCATGGAAGAGCCAAAGGGCCAAATATTTTTTTTGTTTTAAACAGGCACTGTATATAAGGTTGGCACCTTTGTTGGTGGCACATATTAAGATACTGACCTATGCCCCTCGTACTTGGTCCACACCGCTTCTGATGATATGCTGTGGGCACCATTGACTGATTCTACATTCCAAGGACAAATGTTTCCAGCTTTCATTGATGTTGTGTTGAAGAGTCTCCATCTCAAAGCTCAGTTTTCAATATCACATGGAATCACAGCTTTTATCAACCATTGCCAGCCATTATGACAAACTATCTCAAGCAGTACCTCCCATATTATGTTGGAAGCAGTTAGTTTCATTATTTAGACTGTATTAATCTGGTTTAACATATGATTATTCTTGGTTGCCTCTGTTACACTCATAATTCTGAGTTCCTCTGTCTTTAGCTACATCTTTTAACTTGTCGCTGCACCTGTGTTGCTTGCCTGTGCATCCTTTACTTGCTCATTCTTTGCTTTGCATTTTTAAACAAAAGGGAATAATCCTCCAAATGTCATCATCATTATTATTATTGTTATTAATCATTTTTAAAACTGAGGACCGGCTGCTGTCACAAAGTGTGATGCTGTTCCATTAGTAGTCTGTGTAATGGGGTATTATACAGATTTTGGATAAGCATATTTTAACAATATTTGACTAAGTATTGCTTTGGACTGACTGAAATTCCTTTCAGTTCAAGATTTCATATAGTCATGACAATTCAAACATTTTTAAGACCAGATCTTGATTATTGACTCAACAATGTAATGACAAAGGCAATGATACTTGCATGCAAACCTTGACAACATTAATGGATATTCAGCATGCTGACAGTTGCAGACTACTGAAGAATAATAAATAATGGTGATGAGAACCATTAGATATATAAAAGGGGGCTAGAATAAAGAATTGCTTTGCTATAAGCATCTCTTAGTTTATTGCTGACCCGTCTCTTCCAGCTGCAATCTCTGCAACACGAGAACACCTCTCTCAGGCGGCAGGTCACAACCAATATGTATCAGGTCCCCAGCGGTTCAGACTACCCCGAACCCTCCAGCCCCTCAGCCTTGAAACGCCAACAGTCTGCGCGGGCCAGTCGGCCCATGTCTATGTATGAGACCGGCTCAGGCCCAAAGCCCTACCTCCCTAAAGGGGAAACTCCTCACCCAGAGGAGGGAATCCCCACTCTCCAACCCTTCCTGCCTCATGTAAGTAAGACCTGTACCCTGCTTTCCTTTTCCTCTTCATTGCTATATTTCCAAAACCCTTTCCTCACATCTTTCCCCTGTCTAAGCCTTTCTTTCTACTTTTATTCTTTTCTCCTTTTCTGATACTAATGATGGTCTTCATAAAGCACAATACCACTCAGATTTGATCTAGTTCAGTATTGTTTAATGAAGTACTGAGTGTTTGCTGAGAATAAGGAGGTACTGTTGCTATGAACTAATGTATCACTTGAAGGTTTGTTCTGTGTTTGTATTATGTTGATGAAGCATTAAACATACCATACATAAATACACTGTTTTTGTGTTGCATGAAACTCACCTCCCCCCATTTATTTGGATTGCTTGTGTCAGTTATTTATGCTGTTAGATTCAGTTCACGTATCATTGTTTTCTGTTCCAATGAACTAACTCAAGTCTCTTCAGTTAAAATTTTCCCATACATTCTGGAAATAATATAGAATAAATGTAGCATGGTGGTGTCATCTTTCTAATTCTGATAACACACATCCAGGAGGTTAATGGTCATACGTGGACCTTCTTTCTCATTAACTTCATGTTTAATGTACAGTGACTAATAAAGCCTGAACAGTGGCAACTTGAAACATTAAGGACAGAGCAATTCAAGTCTTACACTTCGTTTTGTTGTTTATAAATACTTTGTAAATTGTGGTTTTTAAACCCTGTCTTTAGACAAAAAGAGGTGCTTTTGTGACCACATCTTCGTCCCTCCCCTCATTTCCATCCACCTTGTCTTGGTCAAAGGATGAAAGTGCTCCACAGGTTAAGTATCTCCCCATTTGTCTGCACCATATGGGACGCAGCAGTTATGCTGGAAACACATGACCTGTTCTCCGTATTCATCCATCCTCACCTTCCTGTAGCATCCATTTGTTGTTCCTTATCCATACAACTGCATGAGCCAACCACTGGCCAGCTGCCCTCACAGCCTGACCCCTGCTTTTATCGCCAGATTCCACACTGTGATGTTGAATAAACAAAGTTTTTTTTTTTTTTCTCTTCCCCTCTTCCTCTTTCAAGTGCAAACCCACTGCCTGGCTGTTGAACATTGGGTAGTAAAACCTGGCTTGTGCTGCGATGTCTGTGTGTTCTTAATTTGCACAGAATCCTGTTTAATGGATGATTTGGACAGTCTTGGGTTGAGAAGTGTTAAGAGTAACTAATCTTGTCAGCAAAGAGCACAATTTAGAGCAACTGGTCAACAGGGTGGTCCTTATTTTGCACAGTTTTTAAATTTAATATTCTGGCCCCCTGAATAGGTTCCCTTTGATGAGAAACATGCTCGGTAAAATTTTGTTTGTATAAATTCATGCTATATAACTATACCAACTAAACTTGAAAATGACCTGTAGAGGCCGTCTTGAATATCTGAGTTAGTGCCAGAAGGATTCATCAGGACTTTCAATATGTTTAGGATGGGTTGAGGCACCATTAAGCTTTAGTTGGTAATTTATGCAAACAAAATTTTATACAGCATGTTTTCTCATCAGTTGGACCCCATTCAGGGGGTCAGAGTACTAAATTTCAAAACTTTACAAACTAAGGACCATCATAATATATATATATATATATATATATATATATATATATATATATATATCTTCAACCGCTTATCCAAGATTGGGTCACAGGGGGCTGGAGCCTATCCCAGCAGTCATAGAGGCAGGGTACACCCTGGACAGGACGCCAGTCTGTTGCAGGGCCACATATAGACAAATATTCATACCTGCACACACACGTATGGACAATTTAAAGTTTCCAGTTCACCTAACCTGCATGTCTTTGGATGTTGGAGGAAGCTGGAGCACCTGGAGAGAACCCACGCAAACACAGAGAGAACATGCAAACTCCACACAGAAAGGCCACAGGTGGGAATCGATCCCGTGACCTTCTCGCTATGAGGCAACAGTGCTAACCACTAAGTCACTGTGCTGCCTATAATATATATGCACGTGTACACACATATTTATAAGTACACATAAATGTGTGTATGTGTATATACAGTTGTGTTCAAAGGTTTACATACCCTCGCAGAATTTTTTTTTTTTTGGCTATTTTTCAGAGAATCTGAATAAGACAAAACATTTTTTCCCCATTCATGGTTAGTGGTTGAGTGAAGCCATTTATTGTCAAACAACTGTTTACTCTTTATAAATCATTATAACAGAAACTACCCAAATGATCCAGATTGAAAGTTTACATACCCCTGTTCTTAATACCGTGTGTTGTCCCCTTTAACATCACTGACAGCTTGGAGTCAGCATTTTGTATCACCAGTTATACAGCTTCATGATGAAGTGGTATAGAGGAGGATTTTCTTAAAAAGAAGACCTGAAAGTTTAGCTACAAATTGACAGAAGGTACATCTGAGATGCAAACCTGGATTTGACCTGTTTTGATGAAAGTAAATCCTTCTCCGCTCTACTCCACTATGAAGCAAAGAGTGGTGATGCAAAATTTGCACTGTACACAATTTCTCCAGTCACAGCCACATGGGCCTATAACTTCTTCTGGGTGTCTTGGTGTCTTTCCTCACTCTTCTTCTTGCACAGTCACTCAGTTTTTGAGAACTGTCTTCTCCATATAGATTTACCATAGAGTGCCATATTGTTTGTATTTCTTCATAACTGATCTAAATAAAGTCCAAGACATATTCAGTGGCAGCTTCGCCATGAGAGAGCCTCGACCAAAACTATCACAAAACACTCCAAGCTGTCATTGATGTTAAAGGGGGCAACATATGGCATTAAGAACAGGGGTATCTAAATTTTTGATCAGGGTCATTTGGGTAGTTTCTGTTGTCATTATGATTTAACAAGTTTGATCTGCTTGAGGTTTCTTCCTCAAATCATCAGAGGGAGTTTTTCCTTACCACTGTCATCTGTGTGCTTGCTCTGGGGTTGGTAAGGTTAGAACATCACTTGTGTGAAGTGCCTTGAGGCAACTTTGTTGTGATTTGGCGCTTCATTCACCTTATTCAGCCCTGCCCACTTTTACAACAGAGGCATTTCAGTTTTGTCTTTGGACTTCCGGTGAGCGATGTTTTCAGTATAGAACAATGGAAGTCATTACATGGGTAGAAACAAAAACCTTTCTGAAAAGCTCAAAGGTTGTGACTTGCTCACCTACGGGTCATAACAGAGTGGGAAGATGACATGAAAGAGTGGCCCTCGATCACGTATGCCGATATTTTTAACTACTTTGTGTTGTCACTCAGCGTGGATGGTTTGGCTATGAGGAACCACGAGCTTCACTGCGCTTTGCTCGTATAAAAGCACCGAGCCCTATCAATATCTCCTTGAATCAAGTTAAAATACTACCCGACAAGTAGTAACACCATAATGCCAAGATTACATAACGTTAATATACATATGGTGTTATTTCATGTAGTGTTTGGTTGTATCAAACTTCAGAAAATTAGTAAATTAGATAGCAGCTAATTCTACAAACACAGCTTACCCGTTTTTCTCACCAGCATCCCCCGTGGCTTCTTCAACCGATCGATCATTGTAGCCCAACCACTTCTCTGTGTAAGGATGCAGTGGTGTGGGTTTTTTCTCCACAAAATGAAAAGAACAGACATAGGGGTGTTTGGGTGGATTTTTCAAATTCAGCGCCTTTAGCCAGCACCGGAGATCCTCATCTTTCGATGGAGGAGGGATCAAGTTAAATGCTGGTCCACAGCACTCAGATCTCTCCTTTCCATGTTCAAAACATCGTTCTGAAAGCGATAATTTCCTTTTCTTCCAGTTGTTGTGGCACCCACAAACTGAACAATTAATGCTGCTCATGTTCGGACAATTCTAGCGTACTGTGTTCCCACGTAGCTAATCATCAGACGCAGTGGCAAACCGGAAGCTGCTTGACAAAATGGAGCCGTCCACCCTGACTTCCTGAATAAGGTGAATAAATTGATTTGAAACAAGTAAACAGTTGTTTGACAGTAAATGGCTTCACCCAGCCACTCATCATGAGTTAAAGTTTTTGTGTTATCATTCATGTTCTCTGAAAATGGCCAAAAGAAAAAAAAAATTCTGCCAGGGCATGTAAAATTTGAGCACAACTGTCTAAAAATATGTGTATACACACATCCCCACAACATTTCATCTGTTTACATGAAGCCTTTTGTTGCAGAAAGCTTTTCATCCTGTCGCTAACAAATGTTTGGCCCTTTCACAGTGAGCTTCCAAATGCATGATGTCACTTCCTTGATTAACAGCTGAACATTGTACTGATCCCAGAATTGTTCACTATTCTTAAAAATATGTGGACTGTTTAAAGCTCAGTAAAGATGTGAATGAACTAGTCAAATTTTTGGGCAATGGACTGATAATAGCTTTTGTGTGCAGCTTTTTGACAAACGCTTGGTGTAAATGTGTTTAGAATTTTGCACATTAGACTTGTGTGAAGTGACTATACTATTTTTCTCAGTATTTACATATTTATCTTATAGGCTTTAGTATGAATCTGCATAAAGCTCTGAAGTATGTTTATCTCCCAGACAGGTGCACTGAGCAGTTTTGACGCGTGTGATTTAGGTTTATTTTTTAAATAATCTGAATGCCGACTTCCCATCCTCGGTCTATGATACCGTTGGGACGACCTGGCTGTATTTTGTGGAGCAAGTCATCTGTGTTGCATGAATAGAAGCAGAGTTAATCGAAGCCGAACAGTGTTCATGGACTTTATAACGAAGTGTCGCTGACAAACGTACATCCTGTTTATTTCCCCGCTCATTGTTTGAGTCTGTTCATGAATCCACCCTTCAGGATTTTAAAATAGGAAACAGAGCATGCTGTGATGTTCATTGGCCCTCACCCTTTCAGATGATTCAGTGCAAGTTGTGCATTCATGATCATTTCATACTCTTGGGAGTAAACAGTTTGAACACTGCATAATCTTTTTACTCTTGTTGCAGCTTTGCAGTCTGATTCTTTACTCTTGCTTCATAGGTATTTGCTAGTTCTATGCAGATTTAGCTTCATTGCTTACGGTTTTTATATTGCAGCTAAATGTATACTTCAGTGTGTATGAAGGTTTGATTGTTTGTGTAAACTGATACTGCTGCCTCTATGTTGTCCGTGTCATGTGCCACGGGACTTTATTAAAATTAAGATTTTAAACCTTCTCTCTGTGTAGGCTTCGAAGTTGGAGAAGCAAAGCAGCATGCCGGAAAGCGAGTATGACAATGCATTTAATGATGCTGAATTGGATGATTTAGGGTAAGTGATGACTGGTAATTAGAAAGTGAAAAACATTTAAAAATTTTTTTTTTTTTTTTAAATGCCTTTGCAATTGAAATGGGTTTTTCTTGCATTTCTTTGTGTAGTCTGTGCAGGAGGGGGAGGCTGAGGAGCAGTGGCTGGCAGGGGGCGAGCAGCTCTATCCCTGAGCTGGATGATCTGGTGCTGGAATCGGATCCCATGCTTCCCAGCACAGAGGATGTCATCCGCAAGACTGAGCAAATCACAAAGAATATCCAAGAGCTTCTGCGAGCCGCTCAGGAGAACAAACATGACAGGTCGGTGTCTGGAAAGGCAGTTATATTTTTTTAAAGTTTCCAGCTCTTTTGTTTTTACTTGTACTTCCTTGCATCTCATTTGAAGCCATAGTTCCCTTGACATTCATCAGGTTCCTTTTCCTTAGTTGCATTATCACCCGTTTCCCCTTTCTTTCTGTTGTGTTGGATCTCCCCCCACATTGCACTTCCTGTGTGCACCGGTGTTGTGATGTTTTGCTGTTGTGGCAGACCGTGTGAGCGTGAAGGTGTGCGTCGCCTCAGGCACAGCCTGGGTTGTTTCAGCACCCTGGTGCCTTGGGCGGAGAAGGCCTCGCTTCCACTTCAGTCACTCAGCTTCCGGTCCCCTGACTCTACCTCCTGGTACTCTGGCCTCTGTCCCTGTCTCCCAGGCAAAGTTTTACAGTGCATCCAGAAAGTATTCACAGCGCTTCACTTTTTCCACATTTTGTGTTACAGTCTTACTTTTTTCAGAATAGATTAATTTTTTCCCCCTCAAAATACTATACACTACGGAGCCCGCCTGGGGACATGGGAGGGACAAACGAGAGAATGGGATCCTGTGAGATGAGGGAGTAAGTTGCTATAACTTGCACAGCTGTAAGACTCCTTATGAAATATAGTTTATTTATACAACAGTGATAGTAAGTAGCAACACCTTAGTGTGCCTTATGAATGTTTGTTTTTTGCTTATTTTTTTTACCGTCCCTGCATGAATCCTGTTGTGTGTGTGTGTGTGTGTGTGTGTGTGTGTGCGCGCATATGTGTTCAGTCCCCCCCCACCTGATTCCACTCACTGTGTGCTCTGATAGGCATGAGCTTTAATATGATACTAGGTTATTGCGAGGGAACGCCATAATCTGGGCCAAAAAAATTAACCACATGACCCTAGGCGGGCTCTGTAACACACAATACCCCATAATGACAATGTGATTTTTTTTTTTTTCACATGCATATAAGTATTCACAGCCTTTGCCATGAAGCTCAGAATTGAGCTCAGGTGCATCCTGTTTCCACTGATCATCCTTGAGTTGTTTCTACAGCTTAATTGGAGTCCACCTGGGGTAAATTCAGTTGACTGGACATGTTTTGGAAATGCACACACCTGTCTACATATAAGGTCCCACAGTTGACAGTGCATGTCAGAGTACAAACCAAGCATGAAGTCAAAGGAATTGTCTGTAAAGCTCTGAGACAGGATTGTCTCGAGGCACAAATTTGGGGAAGAGTACAGAAACATTTCTGTTGCTTTGAAGGACCCAATGAGCACAGTGGCCTCCATCATCCGTAAATGAAAGAAGTTCGGATCCAGTGGCCTCCATCTTAGAGTTTCTGTCTAAACTAAGCAATTGGGGGAGAAGGGCCTTAGTCTGGGAGGTGAGAGAGAATCCGACGGTCACTCTGTCAGAGCTCCAGCATTCCTCTGTTGAGAGAGGAGAACCTTCCTGAAGGACAACCATCTCTGTATCAGTCCACCAATCAGGTCACTATGGTAGAGTAGCAGACAAAAGCCACTCCTTAGTTAAAGGCACATGGCAGCCCACCTGGAGTTTTCCAAAAGGCACCTGAAGGACTCTCAGACCATGAGAAACAAAATTCTCTGGTCTGAGGAGACAAAGATTGAACTCTTTGGCTTGAATGCCAGGCGTCATGTTTGGTGGAAACCAGGTACCATCCTTACAATGAAGCATGTTGGTGGCAGCATCATGCTGTGGGGATGTTTTTCAGCAGCAGGAACTGGGAGACTAGTCAGGATTGAGGGAAAGATGTACAGAGACAAGCTGGATGAAAACCTGCTCCAGAGTGCTCTTGACCTCAGACTGGGGTGACGGTTCATCTTTCAGTAGGACAATGACCCTAAGCACACAGCCAAGATATCAAAGGAGTGGCTTCGGGACAACTCTGTGAATGTCCTTGAGTGGCCCAGTCAGAGCCCAGACCTGAATCCGATTGAACATCTCTGAGGAGATCTGAAAATGTCTGTGCACCGACCCTCCCCATCCAACCTGATGGAGCTTGAGACGTGCTGCAAAGAGGAATGGGCAAAATTGCCCACAGATAGGTGTGTCAAGCTTGTGCCATCATATTCAAGAAGACTTGAGGCTGTAATTGCTGCCAAAGGTGCATCAACAAAGTATGGTGCAAAGGCTGTGAATACTTATGTGATTTCTGAGTTTTTCATTATTAATATATTTGCAAAAATTAATAAAAAAAAATTGATGTCATTTTGGGGTGTTGTGAGTAGAATTTTGAGCGAAAAATGAATTTACTCCATTAAGGAATAAGGCTGTAACAACAAAATGTGGGAAAAAGTGAAGCACTGTGAATACGTTGCAGGTGCACTGTATTTTCTTCTTCCTCACATCATGCCTGTTTCAGCTTTATTCTCCCATCTCACTAACAAACTCTTTTTTTTTTTTTAAGTGAATTCTCATGTACTGTTTCACTAATTGATAGAAACACTGATCAACATGGTGGCTTATGTTTAATATATTCCAGTTTGATTTACCAAGATGCCAAGTCTTTGAAAACCCAAATATTACAAAATAAAATAATGATGCCTAACATTGGCTGATACTAACTTATGTGGAATCTAGATTGATGCTCTGAAGAAAGTTTTAAATTCTATAAACAACCACTACTTATGGGTTTGACATTAACTAGAAGCTGAAGATAAAGCATGGCTTGTATAGATTTATTGTTATTAACTTGCTTGTAGTGACTTTAATGCTCATTTATTGTTTAATTTTGATGGAAATATATTGAAATAATGGACTGTGGTTTTCTTGTCATAGCTTCATGCCCTGTTCAGAAAGAATCCACGTGGCTGTAACAGAAATGGCTGCACTTTTCCCCAAGGTAAAGAAGCTGTATTTAAACAGGATTTAATTTGATAGGTTCTTCCTTTTATATTCTTGTATGACATGATGTATCCTTTGCATAAACAGCTAGTTTTCATACAACCAAAAATCCATGAATCCATGCAGTCACAAGAAGATCCCTACTGTTTTGTTTTGGTATTTGAAGTGAATTGATACTGACGTCTCCACGCCCAGTCAGTTTATGCTGATGGACTTTTTGGGAAGTACCATCTCTGGATGTGGAGTGTAACGCTATTTAGTAATTGCAGAAACTGGGATCTTGAGCTTCTGATGAACATATGAAAGAAAAGGCTAACTGCAGTTTGCATTAGCATACATTGCCATATATTGATTAGTGTCATGCTAGTTGTTCCTCAAATTTTTCATTTTGTCAACATTGTGGGATAGGTGTCGCATGCGACATACATTGCTCCATCACTAAGACCTGAAAGCTGTCGATCAAGGAGAAAGCCATTAAACCAGAATCAACTCTTTAAAAAAGAATTGACTGTTGTCCAGGTGACCAACTGTAAACTTTTGTCAACTTTTTTTACTTTTTGTAATACCAGTTTTGGAGTACAGTGGTCCCTCGTTTATCACGGGAGTTACGTTCTAAAAATAACCCGCAATAGGCAAAATCTGCGAAGTAGTCACTGTTATTTTTTTACAATTATTATAGACGTTTTAAGGCTGTAAAACCCCTCACTACACACTTTATACACATTCCTCAAACAGGCATTAACATTTTCTCACTTTTCTCTCGTGTGTAAACACTCTCAAAGTTCAAACCTTAGTAGAAAAATAAGACCAACCTGTTTTCAGGCCCAAACATTTGTTTGAGAAATAAAAATAGAACGATTTCCGATAAGTAATTATGATGGCTTTTAGAACTAACAAATTTAATTTAGTGATCAACCTATGAGGTTGTACACATAAGAAATTATTAATAATGACTGACTAGTATTTCACAGTTCCTCTGATCATGCCTCTTCATCCTGGCGCCACTCCGCTGTCGCGTCTTTTTTCAGAGTGACACCTCAGTGCAGGTGTCTTTTTCCGAGTGAAGAACAGTTATGGGTAGTTGTTGGTGCTCTTTTTTTCTTCTGGGCGAGAAGATTCCTATAAACAGACACGCAGAACGGTGCTGCGACCGGCCTGCTTGATGAGGACGCACAACACAATGTGCTGTTAAAAAAAAAAAAAAAAAAAAAAAAAAAAAAAGCATGCAAAATTGGACTAAAAAAAATCCGTGAAACTGTGAGGCTGCGAAAGGTGAACCACATTATAGCGAGAGATCCACTGTAATGGGTTTGTTTTTGTTTGGCAGCTTTCAGGTCTTACTGACGGAGTGCCCGCTAAAAGGTAGACAAGGTCACATTTCTGATGCCTTTATCAATTCCTTTGTTGTCCTGCTGAGATTCTGATAGACCTTTGGAACAAATGTTGAATTCTTTCTTTCTTTAATATTTATTTCATTCATTTAAAAGAAAAACAGAAAAGCAGAAACAAAGCACCACAACACCAGAATGAAAAGGAGCAGAAAGAAGAACAAGACTTCCAGGGTGACTTAAGACTTAATTCCAGGGTGTTAAATGTGGAATAATTCTGGAATCTCTTATAATCTGCTGTGCTGTTTAAAGAGGCAGTCATCTTTCTGTCCGTAAAACAGTGATCCACTGAAAATCTAGCTTGCAACTGTTATTACCCGAGGCCATCAAATATGGCCATCAGGTATTATGAAGGCTTTTTGTCCGTCTGTCTGTGCTCAGCATAAGCTCAGTCCTATTACTCCCAGACTCCTGAAATTCACAGGGAACATTCTTGGGACACAGACCTTGGAAAGTTCAAAGATGGCTAACCTTGATGTATTTTAAGAGATTAAAAAGTCGCATCCATTTTGTTTTTGAGTGACGCAGGTGACAGCCAATCAGAGTAGAGCTGCACTGTGATGTCAGTCACTGGTCTCTACAAAACTGCTTTCTTTTGTGTGTTTATATAAGTTTCTCATATTATGTAAAAGCTAGCAAGAAATAAACACTTCAGAAATGGATAACGCTGTTTTTGTAACCTCATAAGACCTGTGGAGTCATTTGCAAGACATTTTGCGGACATTAGCATGCACACTAACTTTCGCTAACTCAAAGCTAGCTTCCTCTGGAGTTAAATTTGTCTCATTAATAAGTGCAAATGTACAGAGGGTGATCCACATATATTTCTTTATTTACACAACATGAACAAATAACGATCTGATTTGATTACATACAAATTGTATGTAAGACAATAGGATCTTAATAATTAAACCGCAAATTATAAAGAACACAATGCTTATATGGCCGAGAGTATATTAGCATTGAGATATATTTTTTTTAAATAACTGTGGTAGTAGAGTACACATTAACATATTGCTTGATTTAATTAAATATGTGTTAATATAAGCATTTTGGAATTTGAAAGTTTTTAGACAAGGTCTATGTGAACTTATGTCCACAACTGTAACTGTTGCCTCTGATTACCCTGTGTGTCTGAAATGGTGAGCACTGAGCAGGGTATTGTTTTCACTAGTGTAGCAACAGTTGGACAGATTTCCTTCTTAGTGAGAACATTACTTGGATAGATATCTAGAGATGATTTATATTTCAAAGGTCAAGAAAAACCTGGTCCTTTTTTTGTGGATATCAACAACCAAGAAGTGTAGATGGACAACCTAAATCATATTTGTAATTGTTTGGTATGAATGACTTATAATGAAGTTGCATAGCATAGTCACAAACACCATTGGTAAGGCCCTTAGGCTGCTCCCTTGTTTTCACTCGGGGTTGCCACATCAGATCTGAGGTGGATGCGCTTCCTGACACAACTCCATATTACATGGAGAAATGTGGCAGAGGTGGGGTTTGAACAGGGAACCTTCTGCATTTAAACCAACTGCACTAACCACTTATCCACTACCCATGTATATTTACGTCACGCTGTAAATATACTGTTACAGCATGATGTGTAGAGCACGCATGGCACGCATCAGCCCTTTTGATGGCTTTCATTTTGAATTTAATCACTTGTGTTTGTACCTTCTTGTGCAGAAGCCGCGCTCTGAGACGGTGAGGTGCTCACTGCGCTTGTTGACGTCCAGTGCGTACCGGCTTCAGAGTGAGTGCAGGAAGGCGGTGCCTTCAGAGGGCTGCCTGGGGCCTGACATGCAGCTGGTCACCCAGCAGGTCATCCAGTGTGCGTATGACATCGCCAAAGCAGCCAAGCAGCTCGTCACAATTACCACAAAGGAAAACACCAACTAACGGCAGCTAGATGGCTGCACGGTTTCTAGCATTTGTTTCTGTATTTCTTTTAAAGATTTACTTTGTTTTTTGTATTTATGCGCATGCACTTAAGTAGTCACAATATTTAAAGACAAAATCTGAGCGTCACAGGAAGGAATCAGCAGCTTGCAGCGTAGTGATACCATCTTTTAATGGCACAGTTTATCTTAATAAAATCATTTTATTTGAGCGAAGGAATTAAGTAGATGACAGTCAGTCCACAAAGTTACTGGTTCATGTTTTCAGACCAGAGGCAGATGTGGATGTTGAAAATCCATAAATCATTGATCCAGTTTCATTAGATATAAACATTTGTGGAGGTAAGGACTCCTCTCCTCATACTGTATATTGTGCTGTTACCATTACAAAATAATGGACATTTCAACAAATGACCTAATCTGTAATCATTAAATGTTGCAAAATTAATTCAAGCACAATTTGTAGCCAATATCCATATAAATGCTAAGTCCACATGCAGTCTAGCATGCAGCACAATTACTGTTGATATTCATGAGCCCATTTGTCAAGTTAGTGAATGCAAAAAGCTTGATAAGTAGCCAGGTTTAAGACGTTCACCAGCAAGATGTTTGTTTTGTGCATTTGAAAGATGCTCTGCACTGAACTGTTTTATAGTTTTGTGTGCCATTGCAGTTGTTAATGTTACAAGATATTCGCAGCTAAAATTCATATGTATGTCTGCATTTTTTTTTATAGTTTGTTGCTGTTATTTTTGTATTGAATGTGTTATGAGTGGGAGGTAAACTGTACATGTGTCCTGTAGAACTGTGCATCTTCGACTGGGTGAGAAGTCGCTGTTTGTTTGAATTCTGTTCAAAGCAATGTCCCTCTTCAGTCCTGAGAGACATTCAGAGATATGCGTCATGCAGCTTTTGAGTTGCTTTATTTTTTTTTGGGGGGGGGGGGGATTTCTAAATAAACATAATTTATTACCTTAATTTGGTGTGTTTTGTATTTTACATTGTTTTATGACATCCTCCAAGGAAGTAATGTTTTCACTGGTGTCTGTTAGTAGTATCTCGAGAAGTAAAAAGATTTCAGTGTAATGTGGTGAGCAGATAATGTTTTGGAGAAGTGATCTGCACTATATTCTGGAATGGAGATCCAGAGGAATGATTGGTACATGGCAACATTTAAACACAAAAAGCATGTTGATGTAATTTGACGATCAGATGAACAATGGCTGAGGAAAATGAGAAATTATTTGGATGTATTTATTTAAAAACAATATTAAAATAGTCAAATGTATACCCTGATAGAGGTTTTACAAGTGGCTGAAAAACTCCAAAGTTCCAGCAATATAAGTGTACGGTGCATCTGGAAAGTATTCACAGCGCTTCAATTTTCAATTTGTTACAGCCTTTTTCCAAAACTGAGGAAAAATTCCTCACTACATGCCAAAATGACAGAATAAGTTTTTTTTTTTTTTATTTTATTCTTGCAAATATATTAAAAATAAGAAATTACATGTATATAAGTATTCACACCCTTTGCTCAAAATTTTGTTGATGCACCTTTGGCAGCAATTACATTCTCAAGTTTTCTTGAATATGATGCCACGAGCTTGGTGCACATATCTTTGGGCAGTTTTGACCAGTCTTATTTGCAGCACCTCTCAAGCTCCAACAGGTTGGATGGGGAGCGTCGGTGCACAGCCATTTTTGGATCCACTCCTTTGATATCTTGGCTATGTGCTTAGGGTCCTGCTGAAAGACGAACCATTGCCCCAGTCTGAAGTCAAGAGCGCTCTGGAGCAGGTTTTCATCCAGGATGTCTCTGTACATTGACATCTTTCTATCAATCCTGACTAGTCTCCCAGTTCCTGCCACTGAAAAACATCCCCACAGCATGATTCTGCCACTACGCTTCACTGTATGGATGGTGCCTGGTTTCCTCCAAACATGCTTGGAATTCATGCCGAAGAGTTCAATCTTTGTCTCATCAGATAAGAGAATTTTGTTTGTCATAGTCTGAGTCCTTCAGGTCCCTTTTGGCAAGCTCCAGCCGGGCTGCTATGTGCCTTTTATTAAGTAGTGGCTTCTGTCTGGCCACTCTACCATACAGGCCTGATTGGTGTACTGCTGCAGAGATGGTTGTCCTAGAAGGTTCTCTCTCCACACAAGAATGCTGGAGCTCTGACAGAGTGACTGATTCTTGGTCACCTCCCTGATTAAGGCCCTTCTCCACCGATCATTCAATTTAGACGGGTGGCTAGCTCTAGGAAGAGTCCTGATGGATTTATGGATGATGGAGGCCAGTGGGCTCATTGTACCCTTCCCCAGATTTGTGCTTTGACACAATAGTCTCTTTGAGGCCTACAGACAATTCCTTTGACTTCATGCTTAGTTTGTGCTCTGATATGCACTGTCAACTGTTAGACCTTGTATGTCAACAGGTGTGTGTCTTTCCAAATTATGTCCAATCAACTGAATTTACCCCAGGTGGACTCCAATTAAGCTGTAGAAACATCTCAAGGCTGATCACTGGAAACAGGATGCACCCGAGCTCAATTCTGAGCTTCATGGCAAAGCATGTGAATACTTATGTACATGTAATTTATTAGTTTTTTTTTTTATTGTTAATACATTTGCTATATATATATATATATATATATATATATATATATATATATACACACGTGTGTGTGTGTGTATGTATATATATAGATATATATACACATACACACAGTAGTGTTCAGAATAATAGTAGTGCTATGTGACTAAAAAGATTAATCCAGGTTTTGAGTATATTTCCTATTGTTACATTAGAAACAAGGTACCAGTAGATTCTCACAAATCAAACAAGACCAAGCATTCATGATATGCACACTCTTAAGGCTATGAAATTGGGCTATTAGTAAAAAAAAGTAGAAAAGGGGGTGTTTCTGTGTAGGCTCTCAGTTGTCCAGGTGGTTTCCATAGTAGAGAAGCGTGAATCTTCGACTGGACTGGGTTGCTTGACGTGAGGACGTTTCGCTTCAAAGTAGGTAGTAGTAGGTAGTCTGACTTCTGTCTTGTCCCCACGTCAAGCAACCCAGTCCAGTCGAAGATTCAAGCTTCTCTACTATAGAAAAGGGGGTGTTCACAATAATAGTAGTGTGGCATTCAGTCAGTGAGTTCGTCAATTCTGTAGAACAAACAGGTGTGAATCAGGTGTCCCCTATTTAAGGATGAAGCCAGCACCTGTTGAACATGCTTTTCTCTTTGAAAGCCTGAGGAAAATGGGACATTCAAGACATTGTGCAGAAGAACAGTGTAGTTTGATTAAAAAGTTGAATGGAGAGGGGAAAACTTATACGCAGGTGTAAAAAAATTATAGGCTGTTCATCTACAATGATCTCCAATGCTTTAAAATGGACAACAAAAAAAAAACCAGAGACGCGTGGAAGAAAACAGAAAACAATCATCAAAATGGATAGAAGAATAACCAGAATGGCAAAGGCTCACCCACTGATCAGCTCCAGGATGATCAAAGACAGTCTGGAGTTACCTGTAAGTGCTGTGACAGAAGACGCCTCTGTGAAGCTAATTTATTTGCAAGAATCCCCCGCAAAATCCCTCTGTTAAATAAAAGACGTGCAGAAGAGGTAACAATTTGTCAAAGAACACATCAACTGGCCTAAAGAGAAATGGAGGAATATTTTGTGGACTGATGGGAGTAAAATTGTTCTTTTTGGGTCCAAGAGCCGCAGACAGTTTGTGAGACGACCCCCAAACTCTGAATTCAAGCCACAGTTCACAGTGAAGACAGTGAAGCATGGTGGTGCAAGCATCATGATATGGTGTTGGGCCTATATATCACATACCAGGTATCATGGATCAGTTTGGATATGTCAAAATACTTGAAGAGGTCATGTTGCCTCATGCTGAAGAGGACATGCCCTTGAAATGGGTGTTTCAACAAGACAATGACCCCAAGCACACTAGTAAACCAGCAAAATCTTGGTTCCAAACCAACAAAATGAATGCCTCGCAGATGTGAAGAAATCATGAAAAACTGTGGTTATACAACTAAATACTAGTTTAGTGATTCACAGGATTGCTAAAAAAAAAGCAGTTTGTACATAATAGTTTTGAGTTTGTCAACAGCAGATGCTACTATTATTGTGAACACCCCCTTTTCTACTTATTTTTTACTAATAGCCCAATTTCATAGCCTTAAGAGTGTGCATATCATGAATGCATGAATGCTTGGTCTTGTTGGATTTGTGAGAATCTACTGAGTCTACTGGTACCTTGTTTCACATGTAACAATAAAAAATATACTCAAAACCTGTATTAATCTTTTTAGTCACATAGCACTACTATTATTCTGAACACTACTGTGTGTATATATATATATATATATATATATATATATATATATGAAACTTTCATATTGTCATTATGGGGTATTGCGTGTAGACGTTTGAGGGGAAAAAACTAATTTCATCCGTTATGGAATAAGGCTAGAACATAAGAAAATATGGAAAAGTGAAGCACTGAATACTTTCTAGATGCATTATAACATAAGAATGGCCTTGAAATCGAGGTACAGGTTTCATGTGAACAGTAATGGTAATGCATGTGTCAAACTGTCTTTCAAAGCTGTTCTGATTTCAGTCTTGTGGGCTGCTCATGTCCAGGCTGATCGGGGTCTGATGTGAATCTGAAAGATAAATTTTTTTAAACATGAACACTGAGGAGCAGTTTTCATGTTTCTCCTTGGTGAGCTCTATTCATACAGACTGATTTAATCTTTTACCTTTTCCTGGTAGCCTTTCTTTGTCATCCTCTGCATCTCCTGCCTCAGCTCCTCCTCCTCAGCTTGAAGAGCTTCTCTGTCCTCCTCCTCCTGTTGTTCCATCCTGTAACGCTCCTCCAACCACTCTTGGTGTTGCTGCTCCACCTGGAGTACATATGTGTCATTAAAATACAAAGAGCCTAATCAGATTTTTGGTTTTCAAATTGGGACGAAGTGGTGCCAACTTGAGCATTTATCTCTTGCATCCGTGATGTCTTGTGGGCCACCTCCTGTTCACGCTCCCTTTTTCTGATGTTGCGCTCTCTTTCCAGTTCCTGTATGAGCTCCTCTCGCCTCCTCAGGGACTCCTCCTGAGCTTCACGGTTCTGTTCCATCTTCAGCTCCAGCTGCTGCTGTCGCCCCACAAGCACCTTTTCAAGGAAACACAAATAGGTTGTTATTCAGCAATCATCTGAATCCCATTAAAATGACCTTTCAAAATCATTTTCATCAGTCCCAGTGCTGCTGATACTGTAACCTGTTCACCTCATGCATGAGCCGCTCCCTGGCTTTCCTTTCCTTTGCCCACTGTGCTTCTCGGTTCTCCCACATGCGTCGAGCTTCTTCCCTAATTTGGATAGAAAACAGCGGCTTGATTTTCAGCAGATTTCATTTAAAGCCTACAGAGTATCATTGTTTACCGCTGCAGGATATCAATCTCAGCCTCTCTCTCTCGCTCCAGCTGAAGCTGCTCTTCAATCACACGTTTCATCCAGGCAGCATCGACTATCGCCCTTTCCCGCCATGCACTCTCCAGCCTCCTGTCCTCCTGCTCTCTTTCTAGCAACGCTGCCAGGATCTTACGGTCTGCCTCCTGGTCGGGACACAGGAATCCAAAGAAGGTGTCAAAGATGACTTGAGAAAACCAGCAGCAGGAGGTTACGGTCACTCACCAGTTCCTCCTGCACTCTTTGGGCTCTCTGCTTCAGCTGAGCACGATATTGTTGATAGAGGAAATGCCTGACAGAACAACAATTCAATGAACCAGATGCCTGATCAGTGTGAAGTATTGTCTCATTTGTGGTCAGCTGTTTACAGAAAAATCTTCATTTACCTGATCTCACATTTCTTTTGCCTTTCCTCTGCTTTCCTCCTCTCCTCTTCCATCTTCTCCAGCTCCCACTGCTGAGCCTGCAGAGCCTCTTCCTCCTCCTTCAGACGAGTGGCCTGAGGGGGGATGACAACAAATTATTTAGCACTATTTCGACACAATATTCCAGAAGCAAAATGCTTAATCCAAAATCCACATACCTCGTCTTCCCTCAGTTTCAGCTCTTCCATTTGCTTGCGGAGGTCTTCTGCTCTTTTGTATGCCTCTGCTTTCTTCTTCTCTTCTGCTCGCCTTATCCGCTCGAGAGCCTCTTTCCAAGTCCTCTCATGCTCGTTTTCAAAGCGCCTCTTTTCCTCCTGCTCTGCCACTTCTTGCTGCATGTTTAAACAGACGGGGTCACTTCCAGCAGGTGTCTAAACTTTGTCATTAATGAGCCGTGTGATGAAAGGCTGAGCCTGAGCGCATCGCTGACTTGATACTGTGCTCACACATGACATGAGCACTGTTTGATTAAATATTTATTTGTTGCATAAATGATTTGTCAGAACAATGGCTTTTTAAAATTTGTTATTGCTGAGCTTATATAAACTGATATCAGAGCCAAACCGACTGGAAACTGGGAAGCTTAATTTAAGAAGAGATAAGGAGAACATACGGTATATTTCAAAAAAACTTTTCAACAGCAAAACATGAACAATAAAACAGCTGTGACTGGCTGACGGTGACAAATCTCTCACCTGTTTTTTCTGTGATATCTGCTCCTCCCACTGGCTGATAACATGATCTTTATGCAATGATGACTCAACCTGTGGACAAATTTCAAAGTTGGCGCTGTGACACAGACAGTGGCACAGATCAGCCTGATCCTTTGTGGAAGTGATATCAGAATATTTGATTGTGTTATATCAATGCTGGACTCAGGTTAACAGAAAGTCATGGAATCTGCATCACAAGCCCTGTTGGTTTACAAATCAAGTTGAATGTTCATTACACCTGTCAAGGACATAAGAAAATCATCTGTGTTTATTTATTTGTCTGTCTGCCTGTTAGCAGGATTAAGTCAAAACTACTGCATGGATTTTGGCAAAATTTCTACCATTCAATTTTGGAGGTGATCCAGATCCCGGATTCTGGATCAAGATTTCACTTTACATTAGTGGGGCTGTTAAGCTATGATTATCATAAGAATTATGCACAAAATGAAAGAAGCATGAAACTTTCAGGGTTTGCTCTTAATGACATAAGCTTTGATTTAAGATGTGGATGCGTTTGCAGTTTCACCCCTGGGGTCAGCTAGAGGTCATTGACCTGTAGGATATGAAATTTCTATGTATTAAATTAGAAATTGATGTGTCTTAGGATCTAAATGTGATGGAAATGTAAACTAAATGTATATTTCCATGTTTCTGAGCATGGAAAACTCATTTCTGATATGTCCAATACCCCCAGAGGTCAATAACAGTCACTCGCAGGGGTCAAAGGTCAAGGTTGCTTGAAAAGATCCCACATTTTGGTCAACCTAAATATAAAATGTACAGTTCCTTTGTGTTTTATCAAACAATTACATGCAAATATGAACCAGGCAAAAGAACAGACCTATGAACATGGATACAACAAAAATAGAGGCATACCCTCAACACGTCAGAAACAACAGACTTGAACTCATAAGAAGGGTTTACAACTTGGTGTGTCCACATGTTGTTTTCTAAACAAAGTTCGGGAAGAACTCATAGGATGATTGACAGCCATCAACTCACCCGTCTCCCATCTTCCAGGAGATATGAACCCACCAGCTCATCCTCACATTATGCGCCCTGGCGCCGCAAATTATCCCATCCCCTCCTCCTCCATTTCCCTAGTGGCTCTACTCTTATATCCATAGGGGATGGAAGCGGACACTGTTCTCTATGATCTCTGCTTCAATCATTCCAGGACGAAGGCCATTCTACCAAGTCAAACACGCACTTATATCACATCAAAGAGTCATAAGGGTGAACTAGTAGAACTAGTGAACAATGTTTTAGTCACTGCAGTCACCAGAACGTGCACAGTGCTGTGCATTTTAATGCTGCCTTTTTACATTTACAGTGCCCAACACTGCCCTTTTAGCAACCACAGTGCACATGTTCAAAGCAAGCCTGTGATACCTCAGGGAGGGTTGTCCAAAGTGGCTGCCAACCAACATCAGTGTCAATGCATCCCCAGTCTGAGGGACTGGGCAAATGTGGCTGAGGAACCAAGGCAAGGTTCCATACGTGAGCTTGGTACATTGCTCTTTTGATGTGTTGTCTCAAAGCATCTTGTGTAGGGGGGATGTTTTCCAGTGATCTTGACCTCTGAGTGAAAAGATGCTTTCTTGCCTCATTGACTTCTGACCATGCACTCCTTCTGTCATAAATCAGTACAACAAAATCAAGATCAAGATCACCCAACTTAGTGCAGCAGCTAAGAGAATATTTAGAGCAAAATTGTGCAAATGGTGATACAAGCACAAAAGTTGGCAAAAATACTCCTTAGACATTACAGTCTGGCCACTTGAATTTTCAGTAGGTGGCCAGGCAGGGGTCAACTGAAGAATTACACAGGGGTCAAAATTAAGAATGCTCAAATCATTTTGAAAACTACACCACATTATTTGTCTGATCGTAAAGATTCCAAAAGGTATAGTTTGGACTATCTATGACTGAATGATCAGGAGTTATGGCGTTAAAAACAGCAAAAATGGTGACAAAGATCAGTTTCAGTTTGTACAGGGGTCAAAAGTTAAAGTTGCTCCAATTTTGTTAAAAAAATGATGGAAATTATTAGTTGAGTTAACGGGGTTTTAAAAAGGAATAGTTTATACCATGTATCATCCCTAGTTATCACGTCATAGAATCCAATGGACGCTGACCTTGTTTGACCTTTACCTTGGAGACCAAACATTCAACACAATCAAAACACAATCGAATAATTTTTTCCAATACTCAGATAAATATTATCTACAACTATTATCTACTACTGCTATGGGGAGTGCTTTTGCTCCATCATACGCCTGTTTAGTGATGGGTTTTTGGGAAGAGAAACATATCTTTAGTACTGAAAATAACCCCTTTCACTCAAAAATATCATTATGGCGTAGATACATTGATGACGTCCTCTTAATTTGGAGGGGCACATATGATAAGTTGCATCAATTTTTGAATTATATTAATTCCACCACAGATTATTTATCTTTTACTATGAACTACAATCCTCATTCCATAGATTTTCTAGATCTCACTATTTATAAGGATGTCAATAATTCTTTGCAATCAACTATTTACCGTCAACCTCTTAGCAGAAATACTTTACTGAGAGCTGATAGTAATCATCCGCCCCATTTAGTTCATAACATACCAGTGGGTCAGTTTTTGCGAGTTAGAAGAAATTGTAGTTCTATCACGGATTTCATGTCAAAAGCAGCCTATCTAGCAACTCTGTTTGAACAACGTGATTATAGTAGAACTGACATTGGTAAAGCATGGGGCAGAGCTCTAAATACTGATCGTGTCTCTTTACTTAAGAAAAAATCTAAATCTTCAACATCTAAATTGTTTTTTTCTACCTGCTATACTCCATTTGCAGGAAGAATAAAAAACATAATTTATAAATATTGGCACATTCTTAAGAGTGATCCCACACTTAAAGACATCTGTGCTGAACCGCCTAAATTTATATTTCGGTGTGCCCGAAATATTCCTGATAGACTTGTTCATTCAGATATGATTATTCCCGTCTCAACTGCCTGGCCCTCCAGCTCACCAAAAGGTTTCTTTAGATGTGGTAATTGTGCACATTGTTCAAATTCCACTAATGCTTCATGTTTCTCTCATCCTTGCACTGGTAAGCAATATTCTATTTCTTCATTTATCAATTGTAATACTACTCATGTAGTATATCTTTTAAAATGCCCTTGTGGATTGTCATATATTGGCCAAACAAAACGTCAACTCAAATTACGGATAGCTGAACATAAAACAGCAATCTGTACTCAGAATCTAACCTATGCCATGGCAAGGCACTACAAACAGGCCGGTCGTGGCTCTCCAGCATCCTTAAAATTTTGGGGGATTGAGAGAATCACAGCTCCACCCAGAGGTGGTGATATCATTAAAAAACTCTTATGTAGAGAAGCATTTTGGATTTACACTTTAGGCACCTTGGAACCTTTTGGTCTGAATGAAGATCTAAAATGTACTTGCTTTCATTAATAACTGTTTTTAGTCTGGTTTTAGTTGTGTGTGTTTTGGGACAGTGTGTTTCTAATCATGAACTGATTACTAATTGAATGAGCGTTGTGTCTGACGGATGGTCATGCCCCTTTGGAAGCATTAGGACACCTGCTTTTTATTAGTATTTAAGCTGTACCATCTTTGTCTTTGCAGGACTCTGAGGAAGATGTGACTCTCGCATCGAAACATTAGTCCTGTGGTATATTTTTGTTTTCAGCACCTTATTAAACTTTTTGGCACATATTTCTGTGTTGCACCAGTCATTTTTCTTTTTTACAAATTAATCCTATCTGGTTGCACCAGATTTGTTTGTGCTATACAGAAGCACAGTGAACTCTTCTCTTTTGTTCTAAAACAATATTTTAAGTTTGGGTGATGCATACCATGGCATTGTTTGCTAAAATACAAAGAAACTGTACATTATATATTTAGACTGACCAAAATGTTGGATCTTTTCAAGCGACCTTGACCTTTGACCTCTAAAAGTTTTTGACCTCTGTGGCAATTGGACTCATCAGAAATTAGTTTTGCGTGCTCAGAAACATGGAAATACACATTTTGTTCACATTTCCATCACATTTAGATCCTAAGATGCATCAATTTCTAATTTCATACACAGAAATTTCATATATTAGAGGTCAATGACCTCTAGGTGACCCCTGGGGTCAAACTGCAAACGCCTCATCTTAAATCAAAGCTTATATCATGAAGAGCAAATCCTGAAAGTTTCATGCTTCTTTCATTTTTCTGTACAACTCTTATGCTTAACAGCCCCACTACATAGGCTTTGAAAGATTACATAAAAAAACCTACTTCACGGATTCTGACCAAAATAGATTTTAGAGCATGGAAGACTCCACTGAATTTTGGAGGTGATCCGGAAACAGATCTGGATACGGATTCTGGATCAAGATTTCACTTTATATGGTCTTTGACGTATTGTGTCAAAACTACTTCATGGATTCTCATCAAATTTGCACCACAGATAAATATTGCGGCATTGAAGACTCCACTGAATTTTGGAGGTGATCTGGCTCTGGATTGGTGGACATCAGAAGTATGGGATTGCTCTTGTTTTCTCTGCATTCAGCTGTTCACAGGTACCTGATAGTCACTGGATTCCACTGTGCTTTGACATCTGAGGCCATTTATCTTTTCATCTCATTTGTTTAATAAGATTTTTTTAGAAAATTATCATGCATGTGTTAATACTGAGCTACCTGACGCAACTCTGGGTTGTTTTTCCTCCAGTGCTCCTTCAGCAGCTCTTCTGCCACCTATGGGTGCAGAACAGAACCTCTGACATGATGCCCTATTGAAATGGAAATATGTATGACATTGAGTTAAACTACCTTTTTTCTTCTCTGCTCCTGCAGTGAACGAAGTTCTTGCGTTTTTTGCGCCAGCTGACTTGACAAAGTGTTCCTGTTGGGAACCACTTTCTGGAGCTCCGCCTCTAACTGTACTCGCTCTTCCTGAAGCATGACCCTGAGCCGATTCCTGCGCTGCTCCAACTGGGCCCTCTTCTCCTCCTTCAATCTCTGCTTATGGTACACTGACATACTGGTACAGAGGAAAGGAAAGGAAAGCTTGCTCCTCTGTCACTTATACAGTATGTTTGATTAAAAAACAAACAAACAAACACAAATGTATTTAAATAAAACTGATCGCTGTCCATCATTGTCAGTGCTTATCTCCAGAATCCTGAGTGAGGGTTTTTTTTTTTTTGCTTTGTTTTTAAATGAACAGCACACATGCACACATGGCACACTTTTGTGCAATGGTGCACAGATTTAAGTCACACTGATATTCAGCTGCTTAGTCCAAAACCTGGATGATCCCCACCTCCTCCACATAGGCAGAAAAGGAGGTAGGCAATAAGAAGAGAGTTCCTCCATTTCATTGGGTGGAGAGCACCATGCACTGACACACTCTCACGAGTGCCACTAGCTTAGCTTATGACAAGCTAAAAGTAGACGCTCTCATTATGGCTGAACAACTGTCCAGTTTCTGGGTATTCTGTGTTAGTACGCGCCCACGGCCGACGTGCTTGATAAATTCCTGCGCAAAAAGTACTTGCCAGATAACTGATATATTCCTGTGAGATAATGAGTATATCTCATCTAAATCAATTCTAACATTTACCAGTAATAAAATTATAAAGATAACTGAAGTTTTAAGAGTGGCTGTAATAAATATTTAAGAAACTTAAAAGTTTATGAGCATTGACACATTAGCATGATGGAGTTTGTTGCGGAAGAGTTCAGAAAGATTGGTTTGATTACCATTTACAGTTGGTGATGAAAGACATGGGTGTTAACTTTGTGTTAAAGTCAGAACAACAAGCTGCACTGAAAGAGATCTATCTGGAACAAAGAGACACATTCTGTGTGTTGTCGCTCCAACGAGAGCGGCACACTGAGCAGGGTGGCAAAAGTAGTCCGGCGAACTCAATCTGTGGGCGTAAGCTATCCCACAATGCCAAAATAACAGAGATGTTGGTCCAATGAGAGTGACACTGAGCAGGGTGCATGCACTGAGTGTGTCTGATTGGCTCACACAGACGTAAGCCAGGCTGGTTCCCACCTCCTTCTTTGCTACTCTGCTCATTTTTATGCATAATTATTTTTGCTGCATAAAATTCTATTCATAAAGTTTTTAGCTCAAATGTTAAGTGTTTTTTCACTGCCACTTAAAATTAAAGCAGTATAGCAAATAAATAAATGTCTGAACTGCCTGTGTCACGTCACTTCCGGGCTGATGTGACTTTGCTGCTATGTGCCTGCCTTCTTTTCTGTGTGCGTGGAGGAGGTGGAGACCAGCCAGACTCCAAGCAAATTAATGCTGCAGACATAGTGACTTGTATATTGTTGCTTCTAGTAAATAGTAGTTTTCATCATGAACTATTTTGTATAGTTCAAAGACAAAGCCTATGTTGACATATACATTTTGTCTGCAATTTGTAATGATTTCACTCAGTGAAAGTAAATGATTAAGTGCATTTAGCTATTTTAAATTTAAATCGCCACTCATCCAAATTACTTCCTCAGTTCTAAAAAAAAAAATTCTAGAGTCTGTGTACATGTGTGATTGTGTGATGGTAGCAGGTGGGGAGATAATGTTGGGCAGAGGGTGGATTAACTAGGATATAGATCAGAGTCAGCAAGAAGCGGTGTAAAGAACTGGAAGTAGGGATTGGTAGGGACAGTAAGGGCAGCAAGACAGCCTTGAGGCAGACACCAGCAGCCCGATGATGTGCCAGCACATGGCCAAAGAGGTGCAGACAGCAGGCCCCCCAGGCAACAGCTCACTCACACAGAAAAACATAAGAGTTGCTACTGAAGGCTGAAATTAAAGACAGACTTTTTTAATGTTAGTTAATATCAAAATAGATTGCAGTATTAATTTTCTATTGCTTGATAAATCAATTAAATTAGTTTGGGCTCTTTTTTCTTTTTACAGTGTTCATAAAAGATTTAATGGTGCCAAACTAATTCATTTACTGGGAGCAAGAGGTTACCAGTCACTGTCGCTTTTGAAACCATTATATCACACAAAACCCAAACTTCCACAGAATAGTTACTTACAGATCCATCAAAATGGGATGCAGGGAAGAGAAACCATATAAATCAAGTGCAGCAGTCCCCTTATGAATCACATGATATAGAGGAATTGACATGCTCTTTTGAAGCCAAGTGCTCAATTATTCTGTCGTTGTTAATGAAATAACTTTATCCTTTCAGGTCAGCTGTGGCTGTATAATGTTACCTCTGCTCAAAGGACTGATGGGAGCTCCAAACTGCTTGCCTCTGGCCATGCACACTCTGCTCCTTGAAGTAATGAGCATGCTGCTCCCACTGCTGCCGCCAACGGGCCTCCTGGTCCCGCTTCCGAGCCATCTGTTGAGCCAGCATCCACGACCGCTTGGGCCCATAAGCAGAGAGGGTTGGAAGAGCCATTGATCTGAATTATACCTGTCCATACATCATAAATAATAATTAATTACTTTAATTAGATATATCAGAAAATGTCATGTTATTTTGTCATACAAAATGAAGGCTCAACAAACCATGCTTCTGTATCGTAATAATAATTAAACTACAAATGTCAAGCCATTTAACTTAATAAAGTGGAGGCATTTAATTTAAAGTTTTTATTGATTGAACATTAAATGAATAACCTTGTGGAGCTACAAGCATTTTAAATGTATTTAAAAAAAATAGCATTTTTTATTTCAAAATTAAAAGATGTTTATGCTAGTTTTAATGTTGTTTTGTTTGTGTACATCTTTTTTTTGCAAATATCTACTACCAATGCCTCAATAAACAATTACAGGTCCTTCTGTCTGCTTCTCTCATATTTCCAGCAAATCTGAAGAACTTTGCATTTTTACTGAAAATTCAGCTGTATATCCCCCAGTCTCTGAAACTGGTATTTAACTTAGTACTCAAAATTTGGCAATTCAATGGTGGAACTTAATGGAACTTAATAGATGCTTTTCAGAATGCTCCTGACCCTTCTGTGTTGGGCAGGGTTTGGATATTCTTGTTTTATTAAAATAAAAAGGGTGCTGGCAAACACTCCCTCCTACCCTCCCCCCAAAAGACCACAAACCCTGTCATTTGAATGGAATGGCCCAAATCTACTTCTGCATATTCCATATGAAAAAAAGTTGAAGTGCAACAAGTCAAATGCTATGAAAGAGCTCGCATCATGGAAATCAATCCTGTGTTGGGCAACTGTCATGCTTCTGCAATACATAGTTCACTGTGTAATAAAATTTTCACTGAATTACCATTTTATCTGTTTACCAATCGACCAGGAGGTAAAATCTAAATGTAAAGTGTTACATTACACCTACAATGTCAAAGGAAATTCAATATGTAATATAAAACTTTATTAGTTGGCCTGACAAGCAATCACTTTTATTTACATTATTTATATGATCTTTTTTTCCAGGTAAGTGTAAAGGCAGCCCATATACAACCCCTGGCAAAAATTATGGAATCACCGGCCTCGGAGGATGTTCATTCAGTTGTTTAATTTTGTAGAAAAAAAAGCAGATCACAGACATGACACAAAACTGAAGTCATTTCAAATGGCAACTTTCTGGCTTTAAGAAACACTATAAGAAATCAGGAAAAAAATTGTGGCAGTCAGTAATGGTTACTTTTTTAGACCAAGCAGAGGGAAAAACATATGGAATCACTCAATTCTGAGGAAAAAATTATGGAATCATGAAAAACAAAAGAACGCTCCAACACATCACTAGTATTTTGTTGCACCACCTCTGGCTTTTATAACAGCTTGCAGTCTCTGAGGCATGGACTTAATGAGTGACAAACAGTACTCTTCATCAATCTGGCTCCAACTTTCTCTGATTGCTGTTGCCAGATCAGCTTTGCAGGTTGGAGCCTTGTCATGGACCATTTTCTTCAACTTCCACCAAACATTTTCAATTGGATTAAGATCCGGACTATTTGCAGGCCATGACATTGACCCTATGTGTCTTTTTGCAAGGAATGTTTTCACAGTTTTTGCTCTATGGCAAGATGCATTATCATCTTGAAAAATGATTTCATCATCCCCAAACATCCTTTCAATTGATGGGATAAGAAAAGTGTTCAAAATATCAACGTAAACTTGTGCATTTATTGATGATGTCATGACAGACATCTCCCCAGTGCCTTTACCTGACATGCAGCCCCATATCATCAATGACTGTGGAAATTTACATGTTCTCTTCAGGCAGTCATCTTTATAAATCTCATTGGAACAGCACCAAACAAAAGTTCCAGCATCATCACCTTGCCCAATGCAGATTCGAGATTCATCACTGAATATGACTTTCATCCAGTCATCCACAGTCCACGATTGCTTTTCCTTAGCCCATTGTAACCTTGTTTTTTTTCGGTTTAGGTGTTAATGATGGCTTTCGTTTAGCTTTTCTGTATGTAAATCCCATTTCCTTTAGGCAGTTTCTTACAGTTCAGTCACAGACATTGACTCCAGTTTCCTCCCATTCGTTCCTCATTTGTTTTGTTGTGCATTTTCGATTTTTGAGACATATTGCTTTAAGTTTTCTGTCTTGACGCTTTGATGTCTTCCATGGTCTACCAGTATGTTTGCCTTTAACAACCTTCCCCTACTGACTGCCACAATTTTCTTTCTTGATTTCTTATAGTGTTTCTTAAAGCCAGAAAGTTCCCATTTGAAATGATTTTAGTTTTGTGTCATGTCTGTGATCTGCTTTTTTTTCTACAAAATTAAACAACTGAATGAACATCCTCCGAGGCCGGTGATTCCATAATTATTGCCAGGGGTTGTGTGTATATATATATATATATATATATATATATATATATATATATATATATATATGTATGTATATATATATATATGTAAACGTGCGCTACACACGAATAGCCACTACCCTGAATTTATGTCAGTTATATGGGAAAAAATAACTGAATTCTGGGAGGCTCTCAAATTTCAGGTTAGCTGCAGTATGTGCTATTCATGCACAAAACCCCAACAAAAAATGTGATGGCATGCCAAACAAGCATGTCAATTTAAATCAAAATAGAATAAGGCCATCTGAATCCCCCCATCAGTGTTAAAATACTCTTGTTTTTATGGGTTAATCAATTTATTTACCTACAACCCCTGGCAATAATTATGGAATCACTGGCCTGGGAGGATGACCGAACTGTACGAAACCGGCTAAAGGAAATGGGATTTACATACAGAAAAGCTAAATGAAAGCCATCATTAACATCTAAACAGAAAAAAAAAACAAGGTTACAATGGGCTAAGGAAAAGCAATCGACTGGATGAAAGTCATATTCAGTGATGAATCTCGAATCTGCATTTTTGCAAGGTGATGATGCTGGAACCTTTGTTTGGTGCTGTTCCAGTGAGATTTATAAAGATGACTGCCTGAAGAGAACATGTAAATTTCCACAGTCACTGATGATATGGGGCTGCATGTCAGGTAAAGGCACTGGGGAGATGGTTGTCATTACATCATCAATAAATGTACAAGTTTACGTTGATGTTTTGGACACTTTTCTTATCCCATCAATTGAAAGGATGTTTGGGGATGATGAAATTATTTTTTAAGATGATAATGCATCTTGCCATAGAGCAAAAACTGTGAAAACATTCCTTGCAAAAAGACACATAGGGTCAATGTCATGGCCTGCAAATAGTCCGGATCTTAATCCAATTGAAAATGTTTGGTGGAAGTTGAAGAAAATGGTCCATGACAAGGCTCCAACCTGCAAAGCTGATCTGGCAACAGCAATCAGAGAAAGTTGGAGCCAGATTGATGAAGAGTACTGTTTGTCACTCATTAAGTCCATGCCTCAGAGACTGCAAGCTGTTATAAAAGCCAGAGGTGGTGCAACAAAATACTAGTGATGTGTTGGAGCGTTCTTTTGTTTTTCATGATTCCATAATTTTTTCTTCAGAATTGAGTGATTCCATATTTTTTTTCCCTCTGCTTGGTCTAAAAAAGTAACCGTTACTGACTGCCACAATTTTGTTTCTTGATTTCTTATAGTGTTTCTTAAAGCCAGAAAGTTGCCATTTGAAATGACTTTAGTTTTGTGTCATGTCTGTGATCTGCTTTTTTTCTACACAATTAAACAACTGAATGAACATCCTCCGAGGCCGGTGATTCCATAATTTTTGCCAGGGGTTGTATTCTGAAGGGATGGGGAGATTGTGTGTCTTAAAACATGCACGTTCAACTATGCAAAGGCAAAAATCCACGTAAACGACACGACGTGCTTCATCAGATTACAAACGTTCAGTATGTGTTCACTGTTAGAAGCTGATGGTACATTTTCCTTTTTGTTAGACTCTTTAATGCTCTAACACGTTTTATATGTCAAAATTTTATTTTTTAACGAGGCGGGAACGCTGGTTTGAAAACCGAATCCCTCCACGAAACAGAAGTTATTATATTTTTAAGCCTTTTAAAAGGATCGTTTTCAAACTGCTAGAAGTTTTTGGCTAGCTCGAAAACGGAACACTTCGTCTCATCCATCATAATTTACTTACACTTCTGTAGTGGTTAAACAGATTTTCTTGTCTTCATGCTTGTTAAAATCCGTTTCCTTCCAGCCTGTTTGCCATAGTTACTGCACGACTTCCTAGTTACTCCCCACGCTACGGGAAGCAATTGCAATCAAAAAGTATACTGTAAACATAGTAGAGAAGCTTCAATCTTCGACTGGACTGGGTTGATGTAACTTAGCACAACTATGTTGAAATACCCCCTTAAACCATGGAGACGATTATGCTAAACAAATTGCAAACCATTAACCAAATGACCTTGTTTAACCCTCTGTAAATACTCTGTACAACCCAAATCATGCATTTTTCACTCAAAAATGATAACAAAGAGACTGCCATCAGTAAAGAAAGCTATTTTAGTTGCATTTTCTTTTATCACATACAAGAATAATATTACAGGAACATAGATATTGTGAGTTTGAATAATGTGAGCATTAATGTCCATAATGGACCGTTTCTTAACATGTCAGTCATAGTCCATGACCTAGTATTGGTTAGCCAGAATTGTATCCATGGTTTGACTAAAGTCTTCCAAAGTAAATGGACTGCATTTATATAGCACTTTTCCGTGTGCATCAGAAGCTCAAAGCACTTTACAATGATGCCTCACATTCACACACCGATGCCAGGGTGCTGTCATACAAGGTGCTCACAGCACACTGGGAGCAACTCGGGGATTACCTTGCCCAAGAGCCCTTAGTGATTTTCTGGTCTGGCTGGGTTTTGAATCGAGGAGCCTCTGGTCTGAAGCTCAACACTTAATCACAAGACCACCACCTCCCCTTGTGGTTAGTGACCTCTGAATTTGAGGTAATATTGAATTTGAGGTAATGTTATTGACGTAGAGCTTCAGATTCACTGCATACATGTTCATGAGGAGTTTCTTCTTTCAAAATGCTGCAGCCAGAGTTTTGACACGAAGCAGAAAGTTTGACCACATTACACCCATTTTGGTGTCCTTTCCCTGGCTTCCTGTCCCAGTGAGATCAGATTTTAGAGACAGGACATTACCTGTGTGGGAGATGAGGACAACAGCAGCACTTTGGCTCCATTTTGTCATTGTATTTTTATCGGGCGCTTCAAGAGGATCACAGAGCCCGCATGCATCAAGCAGCACTTTGAACGTACATGGTGTTTGTTCAGCGGAGGATTGTATGGTCATTTGCTGGAGGTGAGGACAGTAGAACCAACAGGGACAATAATATTGACGTGTTGCAGCTCCTGGTCATCATTCTGCAAGTCTGTGAGTGGCTTTCCACACATTTCTTCTACTTTTAATTATTTATTATGATTTCTTTATTTATTTTATTTTGCATTTTATTATTAGTTGCAGTGCTTTTTCTGCCGAAATTTGGGGAAGTGTCACAGCCTCTTTCCCATAATAATAACATAACAGTTGGACTCACTGTGATTGAATGTACACGTATTAACAGGGTAGAATTATGTTTGCACAGTTGTTGCACATTAAATAATCAGCATGATACCTAAGAATCCGTGGAGTTTGGACCACCTTATGGTGGGTTCTTGATGACAAATGCATAGGGTGGCAGCAAGGGGGACTCATGTTGGACTCATTGTGAATGACTGTATTAGCAGAGATTCATTATGTTTTCAGAGTTGTTGCACATTTTAAATAATGAGTGTGCCACCTAAGACCCCATGGGGTTTTGACCATCTTGGATGGTGGGTTCTTCTGGGCTAGTGCATAGTGTATTTTTGCAGTCATACTGCTAGCACCATATTCGAATGTTGTGTGTATGATATTCAAATGTTCGAATATCGAACCTTGTGGTAACTTCACAGTGCTACAAAAGCTTAATTTCAGCAAGTTTGCCTGTGTTCCTGAATGAAAACAAGGTGTCCAATGTTTTACAGAATATTTTAAAATAAAATACTTAATTGTCCTATTAAATTGGAATATGAACAGTTTTGGTGAAAAAAAAATAGCCTTTGTAAAAACTGTGAAAAATACAAAAATAGAAAGAGCAAAACTGATCCAAGTTTAAAAACAAAAACAAAAAAAAGTATTTATTTATTTATTTATTATGCAAGAGATGAGGATGTCTGCATTGTCTGAGAAGGTGACCATAATTTTATTTAGAACCCTTTCTGGATAAATACATTCATCCTACCCACTGATTCAAATTCATTCTTGTCAGTGGTCCTGGAGAGCAGATGCTCGGACACTCTTTCAGCCAGCCTGGCTGCGCTTGGTTCACTGGGCTCACAGTTGCACCGGGAAGATTATTAGTTATTTTTTTAACAGGTTGCATGACCGTGGAGCAGCTGTACTCGTATGTTCTCCACTGAAACTGTGCAATCACTGCTGAAGTCTTTTTAATAGACATTGTACTGTATATTGGCCCAGTTCGCACCAGGTCGACTTCTCTTATATCAGGTTGGTGAGTCTGTCACTGGTTTATAAGGAATAACTCAAAACAATAAATGTTATCTTGTAACTTAAAATTTAAAAGAAGACATAATGAGGACGATGTGAGTAGATGATTGTTACTTTTGATGCAATGGTATCTTTGTTTTGCCTATGCAATATTTATAGTTGTGCTCAAAATAATAGCAGTGTTTAAAAAAGTGAGTAAAGTTCAAAATCCTTATAACAGCTCACATTCAAACACACTGGGATCACCACACATTTTATTCCAAATCAAAACATGAAGAAACATTTATCAAATCTGTTATTTTACAGAAAGTGAAGAAAAATAAATATTAGGCTGTTCAAAAAAATAGCAGTGCCTGCATTTTTCTTTCTGTGTAAAACAGGCATCAAACAGGTGGCCCTTATTCAAGAATGAAGGCAGCAATGTGTACATACTGGTTGTGCATTTTTCTTTGAAAATCTGAGTAAAATGGATTGTTTCAGACATTGTTCAGAAGAAGAGCGTACTTTGGTTAAAAAGTTGATTGGAGAGGAGAAACATATAAAGAAGTGCAGAAAATGATAGGCCGCTCAGCTAAATGATCTCAAGTGCTTTAAAACGGTAACCAAAACCATATAAAATGTGGAAGAAAATGGAAAACCACCATTCAGATGGATTGAAGAATAGCCTGAATGCCAAATACTCAGCCAATGATCAGCTCCATGGTGATCAAAGAAGGTCTAAAGTTACCTGTGAGTACTGTAACAATTAAAAGACACCTATGTGAAGCCAAGCTATGGGCAAGAAGCCCCCACAAAGTCCCACTAGTGGAAAAAAATGACGAGCTGAAAAGGTTACAATTTGTCAAATAACACACCGACTGGCTTAAAGAGAAATAGTGCAACATTATGTGGACTGATGAAAGCAAGATTGTTCTTTTTGGGTCTAGGGGCCACAGACAGTTTGTTAGACGACTCCCAAAAACTGATTTGAAGCGACAGTACATTGTGAAGACAGTGAATCGTGGTGGAGCAATCATTACAATATGGGGATGTTTCTTGTGCTAGGGTGTCGGGTCTATTTATCACATACCAGGGATCATGGATCAGTTTGAACACATCAAAATACATGAAGAGGTCATGTTGCCTAATGCCGAAGAGGAAATGCCCCTGAAATGGGTGTTTCAACAAGACAACGACCCCAAAAACACCAGCAAGTGAGCAGTTTCTTGGTTTCAGACCAACAAAAATAACATTATGGAGTGGCCAGCCCAATCCCAGGACCTTAATTCAATAGAAAACTTGTGAGGTGACATCTGAAATGCAGGAGAACTGTGGAATGTAGTTCAGTCATCCTGGGCTGGAATACCTGTTCACAGGTGGCAGAATTTACTTGAGTCAATGTAACAGATGTGAAGCAGTTCTCAGAAACAGTGGTTATACAACTAAACATTAGTTCAGTGATTCACAGGAAAACTAAATATTCATACAATTTTCAGTTTATACAGTAAATATTTGAGCTACTCAGCTCTCTCTTCACCACGACGGTCCGATACAGTGACCGCATCACTGCAGATGCTGCACCGATCCGTCTATCGATCTCACGCTCCATCCGTCCCTCACTTGTGAACAAGACCCCGAGATACTTAAACTCCTCCACTTGAGGCAAGGACACTCCACCGACCTGAAGAGGGCAAAGCACCTTTTTCCGGTAGAGAACCATGGCCTCGGATTTGGAGGTGCTGATTTTCATCCCGGACGCTTCACACTCAGCTGCAAACCGCCCCAGTGCACGCTGAAGGTCCTGATTTGACGAAGCCAACAGAACCACATCGTCCACAAACAGCAGAGACGAGATTCTGTGGTTCCCAAACCAGACCCCCTCTACACCCTGACTGCGCCTAGAAATTCTGTCCATAAAAATAATGAACAGAACTGGTGACAAAGGGCAGCCCTGGCGGAGGCCAACGTGCACTGGAAACAGGTTCGACTTACTACCGGCAATGCGAACCAAGCTCCTGCTGCAGTCGTACAGGGACCGGATAGCCCTTAACAAAGAACCCCGGACCCCATACTCCCAGACCACTCCCCACAGGGTGCCCCGAGGGACACGGTCGAACGCCTTCTCCAGATCCACAAAACACATGTGGACTGGTTGGGCAAACTCCCATGAACCCTCGAGCACCCAATGGAGCGTGTAGAGCTGGTCCAGTGTGCCGCGACCAGGACGAAAACCACACTGCTCCTCCTGAATCCGAGGTTCGACCATCGGTCGAATTCTCCTCTCCAGTACTCTGGAATAGACCTTACCAGGGAGGCTGAGGAGTGTGATCCCCCTATAGTTGGAACACACCCTCCGGTCCCCCTTCTTAAACAGAGGGACCACCACCCTGGTCTGCCAATCCAGAGGCACTGTCCCCGATCGCCACACGATGTTGCAGAAGCGTGTCAGCCAAGACAGCCCCACAACATCCAGAGACTTAAGGTACTCAGGACGGATTTCATCCACCCCAGGAGCCTTGCCACCGAGGAGCTTTCTAACCACCTCGGTGACTTCGGCCTGGGTAATGGATGAGTCCACCTCTGAGTCCCCAGTCTCTGCTTCCTCTTCGGAAGACGTGACGATGGGATTGAGGAGATCCTCGAAGTACTCCTTCCACCGCCCGACAACATCCCCAGTCAGGGTCAACAGCTCCCCACCCACACCGTAAACAGTGCTGGTGGAGAGCTACTTCCGCCTCCCGAGGCGTCGGACGGTTTGCCAGAATCTCTTCGAGGCCGACCGATAGTCCTCCTCCATAGCCTCCCCGAACTCCTCCCAGACCCGAGTTTTTGCCTCTGTGACCGCACGGGCTGCGGCATGCTTGGCCTGCCGGTACCTGTCAGCTGCCTCTGGGGTCCCACCTACCAACAAAGGTAAGTAGGACTCCATCTTCAGCTTGACGGCATCCCTTACTTCCGGTGTCCACCACCAGGTTCGGGGATTGCCACCGCGACAGGCACCAGAGACCTTGCGACCACAGCTACGAGCAGCCGCAATGGAGGTGGAGAACATGGTCCACTCGGACTCCATGTCTCCAACCTCCCCCGGGATCTGGGAGAAGCTCTCCCGGAGGTGGGAGTTGAAGACCTCGCTGACAGAGGGTTCCGCCAGTCATTCCCAGCAGACCCTCACGATACGTTTGGGCCTGCCATGTCTGACCGGCTTCCTACCCTCCCAGCGGATCCAACTCACCATCAGGTGGTGATCAGTCGACAGCTCTGCCCCTCTCTTCACTCGAGTGTCCGAGACACGTGGCCGAAGGTCAGAAGATACAACTACAAAGTCGATCATCGACCTCCGGCTCAGGGTGTCCTGGTGCCACGTGCACTTATGGACACCCTTGTGCTCGAACATGGTGTTCGTGATGGACAAACTATGACTAGCACAGAAGTCCAACAACTGAACACCACTCGGGTTCAGATCGGGGAGGCCGTGCTTCCCGATCACCCCCCTCCAGGTCTCAATGTCGCCGCCCATGTGGGCATTGAAATCCCCCAGGAGAACAATGGAGTCCCCAGTCGGAGCGCTATGTAGTACCCCTCCCAGGGACTCCAGGAAGGTCGGGTACTCTGCACTGCTGCTCGGCCCATAGGCCGAGACAACGGTGAGAGACCTGTCCCCGACCTGAAGGCGTGGGGACGCGACCCTCTCATTCACCGGAGTGAACTCCAACACTTGGCGACTGAGCTGGGGAGCAATAAGCAATGCGACCCCAGCTCTCCGCCTCTCCCCGTGGGCGAAGCCAGAGAAATGAAACGTCCAGCCCCTCTCCAGGAGTTGGGTACCAGAGCCCAAGCTGTGCATGAAGGTGAGCCCGACTATCTCTAGTCGGTATCTCTCAACCTCCCGCACAAGCTCAGGCTCCTTCCCCCCTAGCAAGGTGACATTCCACGTCCCAACAGCCAGGGGCTGTGAGCATGGACTGGGACACCGGGCCACCCACCCTCGACCGCCTCTCTGCACCCGACCCCCATGGCCCCCTCTGCAGGTGGTGAACCCACAGGAAGGCAGGCCCACGTCACTCTTTTGGACTGAGCCCGGCCAGGCCCCATGGGCTAAGGCCCGACCACCAGGCGCTCGCGCACAAGCCCCAACCCCAGGCCTGGGGCTCCAGGGTGGGACCCCGGCTCCGCCATACTGGGCGACGTCTCGGTCCTTGATCTTTTACTGGTCATGGAGGTTCTGCAAAGCTCTCGATTTACTGATCGATCTACGTTCCGATTCTCACCTATGGTCATGAGATTTGGCTCATGACCGAAAGAACGAGATCGCGAGTACAAGCGGCCGAGATAAGTTTCCTCCGCAGGGTGGCTGGGCGCTCCCTTAGAGACAGGGTGAGGAGCTCGGTCACTTGGGAGGAGCTCAGAGTTGAGCCGCTGCTCCTCCACGTTGAACTGAGTCAGTTGAGGTGGCTCAGGCATCTTTTCCAGATGCCCCCTGGACGGCTCGCTGGAGAGGTGTTCCGGGCACGTCCCACTGGGAGGAGGCCCCGGGGAAGACCCAGGACACGCTGGAGGGACTACATCTCTCGGCTGGCTTGGGAACGCCTTGGGGTTCCCCCAGAGGAGCTGGGGAGGTGTGTGTGGCTCCGGATAAAGCGGAAGAAAATGGATGGATGGATGGATATTTGAGCTAAAGAAAAAATACAGATACTGCTATTTTGTTTAAACTAATATTCCTTTTTATTCACTTTCTGTAAAGTAATAACAAATTTGATCAAATTTCAAATCTTTCATGTTTTGGTTTGGAATAGAATGTGCAGTGTTCTCAGTGCATTTGTGTGTATGGAAATAAAATATATTATTAGGATTGCAAGCTTCAGCAGGGGTAGTGGCCAAGTGGTTAGTGTGCTTGGTTTCAGTGTGGAAGGTTCTTGGTTCAAACTTCATGTAATGTGGAGTTGTGTCAGGAAAGGCATCCAAAACTTTTGCCGAAATCAACATGCAGCTCCACCTCGGATCTGCTGTGGCGACCCTGAGTGAAAACAAGAGAGCAGCCAAAGTCAGCTTGGGACTCCGACGAGGACGGTCGCATCTCCTCCACTCTCCCTTATCTCTGTTCTCTGCTTTAACCTTCAAGTCCCTACTTCACCAGACTGTGAATTCCTCAAATTATATTGGATACTGTATCTATTGGACGACTATTGGATTAACCATGGAATTGATCAGCTGGTTTCTGAATTCTGTTGATACCATTTTTTCTACAAGAAGGTCAGGCCTGGGGGATCCTACCTGCCCAGATGGAACGCATCCTGCGGGCTATGTTCTCGACTCCTGGAGCTCCTGGCGTATTGCATGCTTTGCGCCTTTCTCTGTTCAGGATGTCGAGGATTTATTCATATTTGGTTTTATGGTAGCAGGACTGGTACTTTTTGGCTTATGTGCTGCCCTGATCTACCGGAAAACTGGCAAGACGGCGGCATCAAGAACCACGGCCTTAAGAGGCACATCCTTGGCGGATAACCAAACCTTCTGGCCAGGACGGTAGTGGGGGGCCGGGGCACGATGCTGGTCTGCATGGCGAATTTCCCTCTCCCTCATCCGAAGAAGGGCGGAGCGGGCGGTCTGCCAGACTCGTTGACAATGCCACAGATGGACCTGGACTGAAGGCACTGACAGATTTAATTCCTGAGCAGGGAACAGAGGTGGTTGATAACCCACAGAGCACTCAAAAGGCATCAGGCCGGTGGCCGAGCTCACCTGGGAATTGTGTGCGTATTCCACTCATGGTAGGTGAGTACTCCAGCAAGATGGGTGGGAGGATGTGACACAGCGAAGGGCGGCTTCCAATTCCTGATTAGCCCGCTCCGCCTGCCCATTGGTCTGGTCTCTAAATCCAGACGAGAGACTGACTGAAGCCCCCAAGGCTGTGCAGAAAGCCTTCCAGACCTGAGATGTAAACTGGGGGTCTCGATCCGACACAATGTCCAGGGGAATGCCATGCAGCCGGAACACATGGTGGACCAGGAGGCTTGCAGTCTCCAGCGCCGAGGGTAACTTGGGCAGGGCCAGGAAGTGTGCTGCCTTTGAAAACCGGTCCAGGATGGTGAGGATGAATGTATTTCCGCTTGAGGGAGGTAATCCAGTGACGAAATCCAGGCAGATGTGGGACCATGGTCGACCAGGTGTGGGAAGCACATGCAGAAGACCAGAAGGCTGTTGGTTAGAAGATTTATTTTGGGCACAGATGGTGCAGGCATTGACAAACTCATGGGTGTTAGCTTGGAGAGAAGGCCACCAGAAATGCTGCTGAACAAGGTGTATAGTTCTATGGATGCCGGGATGACAGGAGAATTTGGAGGAATGAACAAATTGTAGGACATCAGATCTGGCTGAGGGAGGCACAAACAGGCGGCCGGGAGGTCCCCCTCCAGGGTCAGGATGAGTTCTCTGGGCCTCCCGGATGACTCGCTCGATGTCCCAGGAGAGGGCGCCTACCACCATGTGGCTGGGAAGGATGCACTCTGGTGTAGGGGATTAGTCCTCAGGAGCAAACTGGCGAGACAAGGCATCGGGTTTGACATTTTTGGAACCAGGACTGTAGGTGAGGTTGAAGTTAAATCGACCAAAGAATAAAGACCACCTGGCCTGTCTGGAATTGAGTCTCTTGGTATTTTGAATGTAAGCCAGGTTTTTATGATCTGTCCAAACAACAAATGGAACTGACGTACCTTCCAGCCAGTGTCTCCACTCCTCCACTGGCTCCTTCACGGCCAAGACTTCCCAGTCACCAACATCGTAGTTGCACTCAGCGGGAGAGAGCCGCCAGGAAAAAAAAAGCACAAGCGTGCAATAGATTGTCGCTCTCAGCCCGCTGGGAGAGAACAGCCCCGATCCCGATGTCGGAGGCGTCGACCTCCACGACGAACTGGCGGTCCGGATTGGGTTAAATGAGGACAGGAGCAGTGGTAAACCTACGTTTAAGGGACTAAAAGGCTTGTTTGGATTCAGTGGACCAATGAAAACTGGACTTGGAGGAAGTGAGTTTACGGAGAGGGGCAGCTACTTGACTAAAGTTACGTATGAAACAATGGTAAAAAATTGCAAATCCTAGGAACTGTTGTAGTTGTTTGCGATTGGAGGGAGTTGGCCATTTCACTACGGCAGAGACTTTGGCTGGATCTGGTCTAATCTGACTGAGTTCAAATATGAACCCCAGGAATGACACGGAGGTCTGATGGAAGGCACATTTCTCGGCTTTGACGAAGAGGCTATTATCAAGGAGGCGTTTTAACACAAGACGGACATGTTGGATGTGTTCTGGCAGGTTCTTAGAAAAGATAAGAATGTCGTCTAAGTAGACAAAAACAAAATGACTGAGAAAATCACGGAGGACATCGTTAACTAAAGCTTGAAAGACAGCGGGAGCATTAGTGAGACCGAAGGGCATGACAAGATATTCAAAATGCCCTAAGGGCGTGTTAAACGCAGTCTTCCACTCATCTCCCTCTTTGATATGAACTAGATTGTAAGCATTTCTGAGATCAAGTTTTGAAAAGATGGCTGCACCCTGTAGAGAGTCAAATGCGGAGTCTAATAGAGGCAAAGGATACCGGTTACGAACTGTTACAGGGACGGAGGGTCCCGTCCTTGTTCCCCACAAAAAAGAAGCCTGCCCCTAAGGGTGAGGAGGAGGGACGAATAAGACCTGCTGCCAGGGAGTCTTGAATATACTGCTCCATTGATTCCCTGTCCAGGCGCGACAGATTGTACAGGCGGCTGGAAGGAAGTTCCGCGCCCGGAAGCAAATCGATGGAGCAGTCATACGGTCGGTGAGGAGGCAACGATAGCGCACGGCTCTTGCTGAAGACTTCTTGAAGGTCATGGTACTTTGTAGGAATAATAGAGAGGTCTACTGGGTAAATAATAGACTCCCTGGAACTCTGAGTAGGCGGAACAGACGAACGGAGACAACGGAGGTGACAGGCTTCGCTCCACTGGGAGATGGACCCAGTCGGCCAATCAACATCAGGATTATGTAAGAGTAACCATGGGTGCGCTAAAACAATAAGTGGAGTGGATGAGTAAACGAAAAATTGAATTGACTCACGATGATTACCAGAAACTAACAACGAGACAGGAACGGTCTGATGAGTTATAGCGGGGAGAGGAGTGCCGTTAAGTGCCAAGACCTGGATAGGGGAGGGTAATTCAATCACAGGAACGTGGGCCTGGTCGATCACGCTGGGATCCAAGAAACTGGCATCAGTACCAGAATCTAAAAGGGCCAGGAGTTTAAATGACTGATTGGAAAAGAACAGTGTGACTGGGATTTGGGTACGTGACACATTACTCACTAAAAAACGAGTGCGGCTCACCAATAGCCCGGGGTCTATTGGTGAGCGTTCTCTTTTGGGCCGAACCGGGCATTCACAAATAATATGTCCCCGGGCACTGCAATACAGGCACTCTCCGGCTGACAAGCGCCGGCTACGATCTTCTGGTGTCAATCGAGCACTACCAAGCTGCATAGGTTCCTCGGCAGGGGGCATTGTGAGCGTGGGGAGTGCATTCCCGGTGGAACGCGAGGAAGAAGGAACAGGATCCGCCTGCGGAGGGATCTGAGGGGAAGATGCGCGTGCCGCCCTTCCACTTCTCTCCCACCGTCTTTCCCTTAACCGATTATCAATTTTAATGGTTAAAGAGATGAGGTGGTTGAGGGACGAGGGAAGATCGCGGACCACCAGCTCGTCTTTAAGCATCTCGGATAATCCATTAACAAAGACGCTCCGCAGCACGGCGGCATTCCAGCCCGATTTAGCCGCCAAGATGCGGAACTCAATGGAGTATGCCGCCACACTATGTTTGTCCTGCTTGAGGGCCAACAATCGCTGGGAGGTTGCTAGCCCCCGCATCGGATGATTAAAGACCATCTGGAACTCCTGCTGAAACTGGCTAAAAGAAACTAACACTAGTGACTGCTGCTCCCATAACGAGGTTGCCCACTCCAGGGCCTCCCCCCGAAGCAAGCTAACCAGGTAAGCTATCTGTGGTGTACATGGATAGTCTTTGAGAAAAAACAAGCGAACACTGAAGCAGGAATGAAGCACATTTATCTACTGAACCGCTGTAAGGGTCGGGGTGACAAAGGAAAGGTTCTTGATGCTGAGGTGTAGATGCTACTGTGGGGACACTAGCTGCAGCTGGCTCAGTTGACGGCGCTGTTGCTGGGGCGGCTAAAGCTGAGCTATCAGATAAACGCTGAGAGAGTGTAGAAATGCTGGTGCATAGCCGAGATACCTGTGATTCGAGGGATTGCTGTTGATTGGATAAGGCGGACAGAAGTTGCTGTTGTTGCCTGAGTAATTGTCCCTGCAAACTGAGGGCCAGGCGAAGTTGCTCTGCTTCCGCTAAGTCCATTTGGTGGCCAGAAACTCCTGTTAGGGGACAAACCCACAGATCAGTAGTTGGACCCAAAAATGCAGGAAACAGGCCAAAGTACAAAAATATAATGATTTAATGATATGAATGGTAAGAGTTTAAACCAGGAAGCCAGGCACTGGAGGAAGGAGAGACCGCTGGAGCACACAGGAGGCAGGAACATCACACCCAACACAGATTGTCCAAAACCAGTTCAGAACTGGACCAGGTGGCTCAGTTAAGCTGACAGAGCACTGAGGATGCAAGAGACACAGAATTAGTTTACAATGTCAAAACATGGAATGAAGGAATGCTGCAGAGACGAGGCCGAAGAAACCTGGAGGTAACTGTAGTTTCCGGCGTCTGAGAGCGTGAAGAGAAGCAGATTGATGAGTGTGAACAGGTGAATGCAATCAGTTCCACAGGTGGCTCCAGCAGACACAGGAAGGGAGGGGGAGTGAAGCAGATCCAGCAGCAAGGTGCAGAAAACAAAGGCAGCACAACAGCTGGCCTCCGTTCCTCCCCCCAAGCTGACGGCAGCACATCTAAGGGTTGCTGCGTGGCCTTCACCCACTTGCCTCAATTCAGATAACGGTCTTCTTCAAACTTGCAGTTAAACAATGTCAAATGTGTATGTGTTGTCTTTAATTCTGATGTGTGCCATTATTACGGTAAACAAGTAATAATTGTGGACTAACTGCTGTCTGAGGTAACTGGAGTATAAACATAATTTCTCCACTGTGAGATCAATAAAGTATATCTCAAAGGGATTTTGAGCTTCACTCACTTTTTTAAACACACTGCTATACAAGTATTTTGAGCACAACTAACCATCCACTTGCTGGATGGTTAGTGGGTGCTGGATGGATTATGGTAAATGAGGAACAGTTATGGCTGAATTTTTAATGTCATGTGCAGAACACTGGACATCTTCTGTGTTGTCCGAGCATCCGCTGTCACGTGAACAACAGCAAACGATTCAAACAAGCAGCTGTGGAGACAAGCATGATGCCCACTGCGTGGCTACATATGGGACAAGACGTAACAGAAAATTAAAGCAAATTAAAATCCAGGATTAAAGACGAAATAGAAAATGTGGTTGTAGATAATCCCAAAAAAAAAATCTTCACTGGTACCACACATTAACGCAAACTCAAAACACTGCTCCGGAACATTGCAAAACCTTTGGCCTTTTTCCATCACCAAGTGTTTCAAAATGTTTCAGTGCAGGATCTGTTTGAATTTTTTCTTTATATACAAATAGATCAATAATAAATTCTAATACAAAAGTCACACTTTCAATCAAATCCAAACACTTTATATCCATACTAATTGATGAAATAATAAGATAATCACACACATGAGGCCATGAAACAGCGAGCAGCAAATTTCCAATTACGGTTGACAATGTTTGTTTAAAATGGCTGCAATTGTTGCAGCTTTCTCTCAATTTGGATGTAATTACTTTAAATTAAAGCAGAAACTCTTCACTTAAACTACATCTTAATTATTTTCTGTCAGGTCTCTTTTGATGGCACACATGCAGAGGCAAAATTCTGAAAATGGTTTCATTTTCTAGTCTAATTGTATACTGTGGTGCTCAAGTGTTAAACAGTATTTATTTGTGACATTTACAATTCATCTCGTTTTATCTTGTTCCTTTTGTGTGACCAGTTTTTCTTCAAATGTTGAAACTGTATGTTTCAGCTGTTTCAACACAATAAGTATAGCAAAATTGTATGCCTACATTATTGTTATTATTACTGTTGTTGTATTTTTTTAAGCACTGTTCAGTATGGTCATTTATATTACAGCATAAAGGGTTCAAGCCCACCAATGCCTAATTCCTTTCTACAACCCCTGGCAAAATTTATGGAATCACCGGCCTCGGAGGATGTTCATTCAGTTGTTTAATTTTGTAGAAAAAAAGCAGATCACAGACATGACACAAAACTAAAGTCATTTCAAATGGCAACTTTCTGGCTTTAAGAAACACTATAAGAAATCAAGAAAAAAAGATTGTGGCAGTCAGTAACGGTTACTTTTTTAGACCAAGCAGAGGAAAAAAATATGGAATCACTCAATTCTGAGGAAAAAAATTATGGAATCACCCTGTAAATTTTCATCCCCAAAACTAACACCTGCATCATATCAGATCTGCTCGTTAGTCTGCATCTAAAAAGGAGTGAACACACCTTGGAGAGCTGTTGCACCAAGTGGACTGACATGAATCATGACTCCAACACGAGAGATGTCAATTGAAACAAAGGAGAGGATTATCAAACTCTTAAAAGAGAGTAAATCATCACGCAATGTTGCAAAAGATGTTGGTTGTTCACAGTCAGCTGTGTCTAAACTCTGGACCAAATACAAACAACATGGGAAGGTTGTTAAAGGCAAACATACTGGTAGACCAAGGAAGACATCAAAGCGTCAAGACAGAAAACTTAAAGCAATATGTCTCAAAAATCGAAAAATGTACAACAAAACAAATGAGGAACGAATGGGAGGAAACTGGAGTCAACGTCTGTGACCGAACTGTAAGAAACCACCTAAAAGAAATGGGATTTACATACAGAAAAGCTAAACGAAAGGCATCATTAACACCTAAACAGAGAAAAACAAGGTTACAATGGGCTAAGGAAAAGCAATTGTGGACTGTGGATGACTGGATGAAAGTCATATTCAGTGATGAATCTCGAATCTGCATTGGGCAAGGTGATGATGCTGGAACTTTTGTTTGGTGCCTTTCCAATGAGATTTATAAAGATGACTGCCTGAAGAGAACATGTAAATTTCCACAGTCATTGATGATATGGGGCTCCATGTCAGGTAAAGGCACTGGGGAGATGGCTGTCATTACATCATCAATAAATGCACAAGTTTATGTTGATATTTTGGACAATTGAAAGGATGTTTTGGGATGATTAAATCATTTTTCAAGATGATAATGCATCTTGCCATAGAGCAAAAACTGCAAAAACATTCCTTGCAAAAAGACACATAGGGTCAATGTCATGGCATAGGGTCAATGTCAATGAGCAGATCTGATTTGATGTAGGTGTTAATTTGGGGGATGAAAATTTACAGGGTGATTCCATAATTTTTTCCTCAGAATTGAGTGATTCCATATTTTTTTCCTCTGCTTGGTCTAAAAAAGTAACCGTTACTGACTGCCACAATCTTTTTTTCTTGATTTCTTATAGTGTTTCTTAAAGCCAGAAAGTTGCCATTTGAAATGACTTTAGTTTTGTGTCATGTCTGTGATCTGCTTTTTTCTACAAAATTAAACAACTGAATGAACATCCTCTGAGGCCGGTGATTCCATAATTTTTGCCAGGGGTTGTATATAGAGTTTGTGTATTCTCCATGTGTCTGTGTGGCTTTCCTTCCATCATCAAAACATATACAGTAGTGTTCAGAATAATAGTAGTGCTATGTGACTAAAAAGATTAATCCAGGTTTTGAGTATATTTCTTATTGTTACATGGGAAACAAGGTACCAGTAGATTCAGTAGATTCTCACAAATCCAACAAGACCAAGCATTCATGATATGCACACTCTTAAGACTATGAAATTGGGCTATTAGTAAAAAAAAGGTAGAAAAGAGGGTGTTCACAATAATAGTAGTGTGGCATTCAGTCAGTGAGTTCGTCAATTTTATGGAACAAACCGGTGTGAATCAGGTGTCCCCTATTTAAGGATGAAGCCAGCACCTGTTGAACATGCTTTTCTCTTTGAAAGCCTGACGAAAATGGGACGTTCAAGACATTGTTCAGAAGAACAGCGTAGTTTCATTAAAAAGTTGATTGGAGAGGGGAAAACGTATACGCAGGTGCAAAAAAAATTATAGGCTGTTCATCTACAATGATCTCCGATGCTTTAAAATGGACAAAAAACCAGAGACGCGTGGAAGAAAATGGAAAACAACCATCAAAATGATCAAAATAACCAGAATGGCAAAGGCTCACCCACTGATCAGCTCCAGGATGATCAAAGATAGTCTGGAGTTACCTGTAAGTGCTGTGACAGTTAGAAGACGCCTGTGTGAAGCAGAAGAGGTTACAATTTGCCAAATAACACATCAACTTCCCTAAAGAGAAATGGAGGAATATTTTGTGGACTGATGAGAGTAAAATTGTTCTTTTTGGGTCCAAGGGCCGCAGACAGTTTTTGAGACGACCCCCAAACTCTGAACCCAAGCCACAGTTCACAGTGAAGCATGGTGGTGCAAGCATCATGATATGGGCATGTTTCTCCTACTATGGTATTGGGCCTATATATCGCATACCATGTATCATGGATCAGTTTGGATATGTCAAAATACTTGAAGAGGTCATGTTGCCTTATGCTAAAGAGGACATGCCCTTGAAATGGGTGTTTCAACAAGACAATGACCCCAAGCACACTAGTAAACGAGCAAAATCTTGGTTCCAAATCAACAAAATTAATGCCTTGCAGATGTGAAGAAATCATCAAAAACTGTGGTTATACAACTAAATACTAGTTCAGTGATTCACAGGATTGCTAAAAAAGCAGTTTGAACATAATAGTTTTGCGTTTGTAGCGTCAACAGCAGATGCTACTATTATTGTGAACACCCCCTTTTGTACTTTTTTTTTTTTTACTAATAGCCCAATTTCATAGCCTTAAGAGTGTGCATATCATGCTTGGTCCTGTTGGATTTGTGAGAATCTACTGAATCTACTGATACCTTGTTTCCCATGTAACAATAAGAAATATACTCAAAACCTGGATTAATCTTTTTTGTCACAAAGCACTACTATTATTCTGAACACTACTGTATGTTAGGTTGCTTCTCCTTGTAGATCTTGAGTTGCATCAGGAACGCTGAGTGAGTGTTGATGACGCCAGTAGCAGGAGAAGACCAAGGGATGCCCACATTTCACCTGGCTGGGGCAGATAGGTGATTATTTTACAGATGTTAGAATTGACCTGATGTCTGCCTGGGTGGTTACCATCCAGGACCCAAGGCGGTTCCATTGTGTTGTAGATGCGGCAAAGCACAACACCAGCACATGCTCCCAGACTTTACTTCCTTGTAGATCTTGAATTGCTTCAGGAAGACTTTCCTGTAGGAAGTACAAGACAGTATGAGGACAAACATTTCTGTACATTAAGTTAAGCAATAAGGAAGGACAGAAAGGCTTCTAGGGATTGGCCAAAGAGAGGGACCGAGCTAACATATCAGGAGAATATGTTTAGAAGGAGGAGGGAGTACCCTGAGGAGTCATTGACTTAAAAAAAATGAGAAGAAGAGAAAGCTGGTGATGATAAGGATAAGAGTGGAAGCTGGTCCAGATGACATAGCAGTGGAGGCCCCAAAACAGCAGTGAGACCAGCTACGTTATGTCTTAGAGCCTTTAGTGGTGCTGACAAACAGAAAGCCTATACTCTAAAAAATGAACCGCTGTCTCAATGAGAAAAAGTGACGTTAACAATTTGCAGATTTTTTTTTAAGTCATTTCAACTTAACGAGAGAAGTCTTGTGGAATTAACTCAGTTGAACGTTGAAATAACTTAAAAAAATCTATGCAAATTGTTACATCAATTTTTCTCATTGACACAACGGTTCCTTTTTTAGAGTGTAGTTGTGGCAGAGCAGAAGATGGTGTGTTTTTGATTTGGAGTGACAACAATGAACAGGATTAGGAATGAACATATCAGAGGGACAGCACAGGTAGGATGGTTTGGAGACAGAGAGGTGAGGTCAAGATGGTGTGGGCTTGTCTGTCATGATGTGGGGTATATATATTGAGAAGGATGCTGAGGATGGAGCTTCCAAGCAGGAGGAGAAGAGAACATTCAGAGGTTTATGGATATGGTGAGCGAGGACATGCAGGCACTTGGTGTGACAGAAGAAGACGCAGAGGTCAGAGGAGATGAAGACAGCTGTGGCAACCCCTAAAGGGAGCACCAGAAGAAGAATAAATATGCACTTGGATGCTTTTGAAAAATTCTAATAGAAAGAATAATGTGCCATAATAATAAGGCATCACATTTGATTAAATGAAGAGGAAGCCGGTTGACTACTGAAAAATGGTGTACGGTTCAAGTGCTTATCCTGGATGTTGGGTAATTGGCCCCTTTGTCCAGTGGGTGGCAGCGAACAGGATCTGTCTGTCGCTAGATGATCACATGAGCCGCAGACTCCATATTCAACTACCTGGGTTCATTGTGTGTGTGTGTGTGTGAGAGTGAGAGTGAGAGAGAGAGAGAGAGAGAGAGAGAGAGAGAGACTGTGCCAGTGTGTACGGCTGTGTGTGTGCCAGTGTGTACGGCTGTGTGTGTGTGTTTTGGGGTGTGGTGAGGTATGTATGGTGTTTTGCAGATGTCACTGCAAATCTGCAGTCAGGATTGACAACCTGCTGGTTCCATCTCTGTGGTAAGACTAACTCTGGAGTGAAGACATGGCTCTGCTGTTGGAGCACCAGTTCAGACAGCTGCCACCTGACAGACACGTGGAAACAAGACCGTTTTTGGAGGCCGTGTCATACCTTCCACCCTTCTTTGGTAAGTGCATTTTCCACAGTATGATGCAAGAGCGGTTGTATAGGTACCAGCTGCCACACTCCTGGATATGAATGTATGAGGAAATAAATGTGAAAATCATTCCCAGGTGTCAGATCCTGGGAAATGGAACAACTCGGTGCTCAAATTGATCATCATTTATGGTTTATTATAATGAAGAAGCTGACATTTATAGGCCAGACTTAAGTACGTAACTAGATGATGTTTAAGCATAAAGACTTATGGATATAATTCACTGCTGACTGAATGAACAGGCACAGGACTGAAGGATTTCATCTTTATATCTTGTCATTTTTGGATTTGTCCAGTAATAAACAGAACCTGTTATATGGGAAATATGTCAACACATATCAAAGTCAATGAAAACACCTTGGTCTTTACAAACGATAATCTTTTTTGGATCCTATTTCTCTTCATCAAACTGTTCACAATCCTTTAGCATACATAATTTACTTCACTGCCCTGGATTTTAAGTTGTGAAAATTGATTAGTACGGTATTGAGTTCCCCTTGCCTTTCACTGGCGGCACAGAGTGCAAGGGCATCTTTGTGTGGCTTCATTCTGTATTAATATGCCAAAGGTCCTCTTTTGAAACTGCTATGTGAAACCATTAGGAGAAGCCAAGTCTGATGTAGACATTAACTTCTTTTCTCCTTGTTGCCATTGTTTCTTCTGACTTTGAAATTTTGTGTCCAACTTTCCTACACAAACACAAAGGCTCCCATTGTGCATTTTTCAATTAAACGTATCCCAGAACTGTGCTGATGCACTTCCTAAATATCCTGTTAGATTTTGTGTGCCTTTTTCACAGCAGGTATTCTCACATTTAACATTAAGAAAATTATAAATGACATTCTAATCCAGTTACATTTTTTCTGCAAATCTGACTGGTTAATCGTGTGAGATTTCAGACTTTAAAATATCGCATAAACGGTGGCAAAATATTAAAACCATTTCACATTTAATGTATTAGTCCGCACCCTGACTGTGTGTGCTGCTGCTGTCACCTGAAGGTGACAAAAACTAGTGCATAGAGGACAATGCTGAACTGTGTGGATTTAATGGATTTGACTGGATTGATTGATGGATTTAACTCAATGCAGCTGACGAGACGGCGAAATCTGTGGGTCTGCTCACAGAATTGTCAGTTTGGCATTAAGATGCTGCTGCAACGGTTAGCTTTGACGAGCCAACACCCTTTCACAACGATTCGCCGAGTGAATTACTTACAGAAAAATAAACCGTGCAATGTTGGAATTGGATTAGAAGGGGAATAATCCCCTTGTGTCTGATGATCTGCAGATGTTAATGCTGGATTACGGCTGAAAACAGCCATTTTAACGGCTCTGCTAACGTACTGCTGGTAAAGCTCAATTTGTGACTGTAAAATCCAGCATTAACATCCGCAAATCATCAGACACAACAGGGTTATTCCCTAATTGATACTGAATATATCAAAAGTGCTTACAGAGAATAGTGATGGCACTCCCATATTTCAAAGAAGCACAGATACCTTTAAGTATAACACAGCTAAATCGTCACTTTTACAGCCAGTTTCCTTTAGACACGTCAGGGGATGAATACATGAATATATCCAAGTCACTGAATATGTCTTAGACTTCATTTACAGCAATCTTGGAGGAATACAAACAGTATGGACCTGTATAGTAAATCTATGGCAAGTGGGCAGTTCTCAAAAATCGAAAGGCCGTGCATGAAGGACACTAGTGAGGAAAACCACAAAGATACCCATGACAGCTCGAGTCATGACAACTCGTCATCAGCTTCTGTGGCTGTGGTTGGACAAACTGTACATATTGCAACTTTTAACTATTGCATCACCACTCACACCTTCATAGTGGAGTGGTGCAAAGAAGGATTTTCATGTAACCAAGCAGATCAAATCTAGGCTTGCATCTCCCACGTGCCTTCTTGCAAATTGTAGCTGCAATTTCACATCTTCTAAAGAAATTCCATTACAGTCCACTATGAAACTGTATAATTGGTGATTCATTCATTCATTTTCTATACCTGCTTATTCCAGTTAAGGGTCAAAGTGGGACTAGAGCCTATCCCACCTGTCACAGGACCATATATAGGATGTCTAAAAAAAAAAATGTACCCAAAAGTATTTTCACAGCACAGGAAAACCGATCAATATTATCAGACATTTTCTGCATGACCATGTGGCCAAAGCATGTTATTTTTCCCTCCAAAGCGCAGTATTTAGTTCAGCCTTTCCTTTTTGTTGTTTTAACCTTTTATCTTTTACACCACATGATCAACGTAACCTCCTCCTCTGAAGTTTCCTAAGAAACAAATCATCCGTCTCCACTTTTCCGGAAAACCACCAAGCAAATTCAAGTCTCCTTGCCATTTGCTGGGGAGTTAGTTCACTCTGACACTGAATTTTGTTTGGAAAGAGATGCAAAACAGCCCTTGCGTTACACAGAACTCAGCGATGTTTTTTTTTCTGAATTAGGGTCAACTGCGGCATTTTTCCAGGACAGGATAAAAAACACCATTATTTCCCATTAAAAGCATTTCCTAGTATTCACATTTCAAAGTACTTTTGGGTACGTTTTTTGAGACACCCTATAAAGACAAATACATTCACACTCATGGTCAATATAAAGTTTCCATTTCATCTCATGTATCCACCTGTCGAAAGAAAACTGGCTGAAAAAAGTGATAATTGAGTCATATGTATATATATATATATATAAAAGGTGACAGCATGTCATATCACTGCAATCCTCTGGCATGCCGTACACAGCAGTTACAGTTTAACTGAAAAAACACCCGGTTTAACCAGTACGTGATGTGCGCTGGTCTGTTTGCCTTATGACTTCTGGGATAGGCTCCAACCCCCCTTGACCCTTAATTGGAGTAAGCGGTTGAAGATGAGTGAGTGAATAAGTCTCTTATTGGTCAGTTGGCAGTTGCACCCATTCTTTGTAGACCGCCTTGAGTTTTATAAGTCCCTGAAATAAATTGGTAACTTTTGAGAGTGGAAACAACAGAGGCTTCGGGATGAGGATGTATCCAAAACAAGATACTTTATGTTGCATTGATGTTGTGGCATTGAATCACAACACAATAGAATGCCATGAGTAGTTTCCACTGACATCTCAGGAGGCGAAAGCTGTCTGCTGTGTGTCTGTGGTTCAGCCGTGAGCCGTGTGGGGTTGTCTCACTGCTCACTTTCCTGCCACCAAATACCCGTCTGGTCATCTAGTTTCCAAATTAAAGGGCAACCCCTGTGTGCTCTGACGTCTGTGACAACAATGAGCCCTAATCCAGATGGATTTATTATTTACTTTCCAGACTAAGAGCGTTTGTGTAGCTTCATCCACTCATTCCACCTGGCATAATTTTTGATATATTTTTCAACACTGAAACTGCCATATGTTGTTGCTGAAAAAACTTTTTTTGTTGTTGCTGAAAAGTGGCAGTTTGGGCAAACCATGAAAAGCTAAAAGAAACACAAAGATTTATTTGCAAGAAACAAACGCAGATTGGCTATTTTATCAGTACTTTTGTGGCCAACAGACCTCGGGATTGGAAACAAATGAAACTGTCAAGCTTATTTCAAACTACATGTAACTTCAAAATCACACATAGTGTATGATGTGAGGGACAGCGGGAATGAAGAAGTGTCTATTCTGCTACACACAAAAAAATGAACAGCTGTCTCACAAGAAAAACTGAAGTTATTTCAACTTAGCTATTGCAACTTTCAACTGTGTTAATTCCACAAGACTTCTCTAGTTACGTTGAAATAGCTTAAAAAAACCTATGCAAATTGTTATATCGCTTTTTCTCATTGAGACAGCGGTTCATTTTTTGGAGTGTACATTCATACAAAATGCTCTCTGTGGGGTTGTGTTGACTGAATTTTAGAACCTTAAACTGCTAAAACTGGCTTATTTGTCCAATGTAGTAGATTTCTGTGCAGTCTCATCAGTTTTTCAGTTATCATACACTGAGTTGGAGTCTTTTCATATTTCTCCTCAGACTGCCTTGGCCCGACTATTTTTGCACCAATCAAAGCTGACATATCTGGCAATATCACAGTAAGCACCACTAATTAACTTGTTTCTTTGCATTTCTTGTGAATGCTATAAATGATTAATGTGTTTTATTTTAACCTCCAGAAAATCAAGGCTGTTTTTGATAGCAACCCAGGCAGATTTAAGACACTCCAGCACATTTTGGAGGCAGAGAAGGAAATGCACAGATCAGTGTGGCCTAAAGTTGGTGCGACCTTGGCGCTCATGTGGCTGAAAAGGTTGAAGCCGTGTTTTTGTTGCTAATAATAAGGCACTTGTATGTGTATGAGGTAACCACGTGTGTTTATCTTTACAAACCAGGAGTCTACGGTTTATCCAAGTCTTTCTTCAGAGTCTGGTGGATGGCGATAAAGATGACACCAACCCAAACCTCATTCGCATCAATGCCAACAAAGCCTATGATGTTGCCCTGAAGAGGTATCATGGATGGCTGGTCCAGCAGCTCTTCAAGGTGAGGTCTTTCATGGACATAGATCACATGACTGATGTTTCTATCAAGACATGCACCAGAAAATATGTCCGGTTACAAGTTTGGCATTTTCCCCACCGTTTTTAGGCGGCTCTGTTCGCTGCTCCGTACAAGTCGGATTTCCTGAGATCTCTCTCTAAGGGTCGGGATGTCAAGGAAGAGGAGTGTTTGGAGAAAATTAAAAAATTTCTTGTCAACTTCTCTGTTACTATTGATGTTATCTATGACATGTTCAGTAAGATGAATGCAGAACTTGACTGCAAAATGTGATCGTAACAGGTTTCATTGATCCACCATGAAATCATTTGCATTCAGTATTGAGTTGGATTTGTGTGCCTTTGCTGGTTTTGTCAGTACGATTTTTGCTCAGTGTTAAATTCGAGCCACGTGTTCCAAAACAGCTGCAGGATTAAAACTTATTTCTTCTCTTTCTTCTTATTATTAAGAACGATGAATCTTTGTAGAAATTATGTGTTTAATGCAGTGGTATGGTCAGATAATCATGAGCAGTGTTGTTTTTTTTTTCACTCAATGTATTAGAAAACCAGAAACTTTTTTTTTATGTCATCTTTTTAAAAGTTAACAATGCTGCCTGTTTGATTGCCACTAACTTGGTACTTTTTTCACTTCTAACTGTACTTATGCTTTTGTTATTAAAACAATAATTTTGAAGCCTGTTATTTGAGCAATTAAAATGTTTACAGGGTTGCAGTTCTTACCCCAGGCCTGTAAGTAACATTCAGTAGAACAAGGTCACATTTATTTGTAATAATGCAAATAATCTGAAAATGACATACGAAATTAAACTGTGTGGATGTGTCACTTAATTTTGGCTGTCATTTCTTTATCTCATCCTCTCTCTCTCTCTCTTAAATATAGCCTGAAGTTAATTAGATAACAAATGTTGGAAATATAATCTGTTTGATGAGTTTAACATTTGGGACATCACTTAGTATGGTTTCTTTGGTAAAATATGGTGTTATGGCCAATATCACAATCTAAAATAGTCACAATTCAAAACTCCTATTTTATGAATATTTGTTAAAAAAAAAAAAAAGAGACAATATAATCTTGCCCAGCTCAGCTGTCCATGATATATTCTGAATTTATATAGCTCATGGTTTAAAGAGAAATCAAGCTTCATATTCACTGCTGAAGTCAACTTTTTTATTATTAAAACTGACTGGTTTTGCACATTTATTTTTCAGATTGTTGTTGGAAAGGCCACAAGTACTGCACAATGGATTAACAAAACATTCAAAAGAAACATGTCATTATTTCTGCCTTTAGTTCTTTATATTTTTTATTTATGTCATTCAGTGAAAACAAGACCAGTTAAATGTTAGATGCTATTGGTTTGTCTCATGAGGTGGTTCAGAGTTTATGCTTTCATTTTATGCTAAAAACAAAGGGCATGCTGTTCTGAAACAAAAAGAAAGTGCCAGCAGTTCTCTCATCTATTAATCCACAAAAGGTGTCCCGATTGAGTTTCAATCAATCAATCAATTTTTTATATAGCGCCAAATCACAACAAACAGTTGCCCCAAGGCGCTTTATATTGTAAGGCAAGGCCATACAATAATTATGTAAAACCCCAACTGGTCAAAACGACCCCCTATGAGCAAGCACTTGGCTACAGTGGGAAGGAAAAACTCCCTTTTAACAGGAAGAAACCTCCAGCAGAACCAGGCTCAGGGAGGGGCAGTCTTCTGCTGGGACTGGTTGGGGCTGAGGGAGAGAACCAGGAAAAAGACATGCTGTGGAGGGGAGCAGAGATCGATCACTAATGATTAAATGCAGAGTGGTGCATACAGAGCAAAAAGAGAAAGAAACAGTGCATCATGGGAACCCCCCAGCAGTCTACGTCTATAGCAGCATAACTAAGGGATGGTTCAGGGTCACCTGATCCAGCCCTAACTATAAGCTTTAGCAAAAAGGAAAGTTTTAAGCCTAATCTTAAAAGTAGAGAGGGTGTCTGTCTCCCTGATCTGAATTGGGAGCTGGTTCCACAGGAGAGGAGCCTGAAAGCTGAAGGCTCTGCCTCCCATTCTACTCTTACAAACCCTAGGAACTACAAGTAAGCCTGCAGTCTGAGAGCGAAGCGCTCTATTAGGGTGATATGGTACTACGAGGTCCCTAAGATAAGATGGGACCTGATTATTCAAAACCTTATAAGTAAGAAGAAGAATTTTAAATTCTATTCTAGAATTAACAGGAAGCCAATGAAGAGAGGCCAATATGGGTGAGATATGCTCTCTCCTTCTAGTCCCCGTCAGTACTCTAGCTGCAGCATTTTGAATTAACTGAAGGCTTTTTAGGGAACTTTTAGGACAACCTGATAATAATGAATTACAATAGTCCAGCCTAGAGGAAATAAATGCATGAATTAGTTTTTCAGCATCACTCTGAGACAAGACCTTTCTGATTTTAGAGATATTGCGCAAATGCAAAAAAGCAGTCCTACATATTTGTTTAATATGCGCTTTGAATGACATATCCTGATCAAAAATGACTCCAAGATTTCTCACAGTATTACTAGAGGTCAGGGTAATGCCATCCAGAGTAAGGATCTGGTTAGACACCATGTTTCTAAGATTTGTGGGGCCAAGTACAATAACTTCAGTTTTATCTGAGTTTAAAAGCAGGAAATTAGAGGTCATCCATGTCTTTATGTCTGTAAGACAATCCTGCAGTTTAGCTAATTGGTGTGTGTCCTCTGGCTTCATGGATAGATAAAGCTGGGTATCATCTGCGTAACAATGAAAATTTAAGCAATACCGTCTAATAATACTACCTAAGGGAAGCATGTATAAAGTGAATAAAATTGGTCCTAGCACAGAACCTTGTGGAACTCCATAATTAACTTTAGTCTGTGAAGAAGATTCCCCATTTACATGAACAAATTGTAATCTATTAGACAAATATGATTCAAACCACCGCAGCGCAGTGCCTTTAATACCTATGGCATGCTCTAATCTCTGTAATAAAATTTTATGGTCAACAGTATCAAAAGCAGCACTGAGGTCTAACAGAACAAGCACAGAGATGAGTCCACTGTCCGAGGCCATAAGAAGATCATTTGTAACCTTCACTAATGCTGTTTCTGTACTATGATGAATTCTAAAACCTGACTGAAACTCTTCAAATAGACCATTCCTCTGCAGATGATCAGTTAGCTGTTTTACAACTACCCTTTCAAGAATTTTTGAGAGAAAAGGAAGGTTGGAGATTGGCCTATAATTAGCTAAGATAGCTGGGTCAAGTGATGGCTTTTTAAGTAATGGTTTAATTACTGCCACCTTAAAAGCCTGTGGTACATAGCCAACTAACAAAGATAGATTGATCATATTTAAGATCGAAGCATTAAATAATGGTAGGGCTTCCTTGAGCAGCCTGGTAGGAATGGGGTCTAATAAACATGTTGATGGTTTGGATGAAGTAACTAATGAAAATAACTCAGACAGAACAATCGGAGAGAAAGAGTCTAACCAAATACCGGCATCACTGAAAGCAGCCAAAGATAACGATACGTCTTTGGGATGGTTATGAGTAATTTTTTCTCTAATAGTTAAAATTTTGTTAGCAAAGAAAGTCATGAAGTCATTACTAGTTAAAGTTAATGGAATACTCAGCTCAATAGAGCTCTGACTCTTTGTCAGCCTGGCTACAGTGCTGAAAAGAAACCTGGGGTTGTTCTTATTTTCTTCCATTAGTGATGAGTAGAAAGATGTCCTAGCTTTACGGAGGGCTTTTTTATAGAGCAACAGACTCTTTTTCCAGGCTAAGTGAAGATCTTCTAAATTAGTGAGACGCCATTTCCTCTCCAACTTACGGGTTATCTGCTTTAAGCTACGAGTTTGTGAGTTATACCACGGAGTCAGGCACTTCTGATTTAAAGCTCTCTTTTTCAGAGGAGCTACAGCATCCAAAGTTGTCTTCAATGAGGATGTAAAACTATTGACGAGATACTCTATCTCACTTACAGAGTTTAGATAGCTACTCTGCACTGTGTTGGTATATGGCATTAGAGAACATAAAGAATGAATCATATCCTTAAACCTAGTTACAGCGCTTTCTGAAAGACTTCTAGTGTAATGAAACTTATTCCCCACTGCTGGGTAGTCCATCAGAGTAAATGTAAATGTTATTAAGAAATGATCAGACAGAAGGGAGTTTTCAGGGAATACTGTTAAGTCTTCTAATAATAATAAAGTCTAATAATAGATTAAATGCAGTGTTGAGGCTGTCATTCTCAGCATCTGTGTGGATGTTAAAATCGCCCACTATAATTATCTTATCTGAGCTAAGCACTAAGTCAGACAAAAGGTCTGAAAATTCACAGAGAAACTCACAGTAACGACCAGGTGGACGATAGATAATAACAAATAGAACTGGTTTTTGGGACTTCCAATTTGGATGGACAAGACTAAGAGTCAAGCTTTCAAATGAATTAAAGCTCTGTCTGGGTTTTTGATTAATTAATAAGCTGGAATGGAAGATTGCTGCTAATCCTCCGCCTCGGCCCATGCTACGAGCATTCTGACAGTTAGTGTGACTCGGGGGTGTTGACTCATTTAAACTAACATATTCATCCTGCTGTAACCAGGTTTCTGTAAGGCAGAATAAATCAATATGTTGATCAATTATTATATCATTTACCAACAGGGACTTAGAAGAGAGAGACCTAATGTTTAATAGACCACATTTAACTGTTTTAGTCTGTGGTGCAGTTGAAGGTGCTATATTATTTTTTCTTTTTGAATTTTTATGCTTAAATAGATTTTTGCTGGTTATTGGTGGTCTGGGAGCAGGCACCGTCTCTACAGGGATGGGGTAATGAGGGGATGGCAGGGGGAGAGAAGCTGCAGAGAGGTGTGTAAGACTACAACTCTGCTTCCTGGTCCCAACCCTGGATAGTCACGGTTTGGAGGATTTAAGAAAATTGGCCAGATTTCTAGAAATGAGAGCTGCTCCATCCAAAGTGGGATGGATGCCGTCTCTCCTAACAAGACCAGGTTTTCCCCAGAAGCTTTGCCAATTATCTATGAAGCCCACCTCATTTTTTGGACACCACTCAGACAGCCAGCAATTCAAGGAGAACATGCGGCTAAACATGTCACTCCCGGTCCGATTGGGGAGGGGCCCAGAGAAAACTACAGAGTCCGACATTGTTTGTGGGCTACTATAAATATATAGGAATCTTAATGGATGAAAACATCTCTTATAAATCCCATATTGAAAACCATGTAAAGAAGCTGAAGCTAAAACTAGGCTTCTTCTTCAGGAACAAATCATGTTTTACATTCATCCCCAGTAAACAGTTGGTAGCTGCCACTTTCTTACCAGTTATTGATTAGGATGACATTGTTCATATGAGTGCCTCTGCCAGCTCTTTACAGATGTTTGTTGCTGATTATCACAGAACTTTAAGATTCATAATTGGTTGTAAACACCTCACTCACCACTGTACTCTGTATTCTCTGGTCATCATACACAGATTTTTGGAGTGTAAAGGCACATTGACACTTGCACAAATTTGACCCCTGCACTGGCACACTATCTTGCATGCCGATAAGTAAACTTGTCGTAAACTGTTGTAAACTGTGCGTGGCTGCATGCCAGTTCATGAAGAAAATGCTGAAATATTCAGAATTTCTGGTACGCATAAATTTTATGCCACTTGTGTGAATTAGTAGTGAACATTGTACAACCTATTCAAAAACACTGCGCACGGGGCTTCTGAACCTGAAATTAGATTATGAAGAGATGTTACATCTATAATAAACATAACTTTACAGACACATTATCTAACTCATAAGAAGGAATGAATCTACAACTGTTTTACCAATCCATTACAATATACTCGTATATACGAGGTCTGTTAGAAAAGTATCGGACCTTTTTATTTTTTTCAAAAACCATATGGATTTGAATCACGTGTGATTGTATCAGCCAAGCTTGAACCTTCGTGTGCATGCGTGAATTTTTTCACGCCTGTCGGTTGTGTCACTCGCCTGTGAGCAGGCTTTGTGTGAGCACTGGTCCACCCTCTCGTCGTTTTTTTTATTGCGAATAAATGAACGATTTGGAGTTTTGCTGCATCAATTTTTTTCCAGAAACTGTGAGAGACCTCCAGGTGGACACCGTTCGGAAAAATTAATATGGCTTTCAGGGACGATTTTATGGGGATTACACAGATTAAGGAGTGAGCCAGCCGGTTTAAAGACCGCCCACAGTTGCTGAGAGCGCGCCGCGCTCCGAGCGCCGATCGACAGGCTCAAACCCCGCTGAAATAACCAGATCATTTCTAACGTGAAGGCTTTGTTGATCCGGGATGTCGTCTGACTTTCACAAAAAGGCAGAAGGCGTGGACATCAGCACTTTTTCGGCACATTCCACTGTTACAGGAGTTTTTTTCATGGAAAGAAAAGTGGAGGGACGCGCCACGGAGCCGTTCATTACGCGGCACAAAACCACCTCCATGTTGGTCTCACAGGACGGCTTCCGGTTGCTTTTCAGTCGTGTGATTATCCGAGAATTTGAGCATGAGCTGGACATGCTCCAACAAGTCCTGTGAGACTTCATCACGGCGTTGCTTTGCGCCATGCAGCTCCACCGCGACACGCGGAACTCCGCTCCTCTTTCCATGACAAAAACTCCTGTAACAGTGGAATGTGCTGTTCATTTCTAAACTGGATGCTGTCTTGATCCGGTATGTTGTCTGACTAGCACAGGAATTGCGGAAGATGTGGACATCAGCAGTTTAGCAGTCCAACATAGAGAAATATTGGATGAAGAAAAGTTATATTGGACAAGGCATAGCCCTCGGCTGGGGCGGTTTGCAGCCGAGTGTGAAGCATCCGGGATGAAAACCAGCACCTCCAAATCCGAGGCCATGGTTCTCGACCGGAAAAAGGTGCTTTGCCATCTTCAGATCGGTGGAGTGTCCTTGCCTCAAGTGGAGGAGTTTAAGTATCTCGGGGTCTTGTTCACGAGTGAGGGACGGATGGAGCGTGAGATCGATAGATGGATCGGTGCAGCATCTGCAGTGATGCGGTCGCTGTATTGGACCATCGTGGTGAAGAGAGAGCTGAGCAGGGGGGAAGAGCTCTCAATTTACCGATCGATCTACATTCCGATCCTCACCTATGGTCATGACATTTGGCCCATGACCGAAAGAGCGAGTTCGCGAGTACAAGCAGCCGAGATGAGTTTCCTCCGCAGGGTGGCTGGACGCTCCCTTAGAGATAGGGTGAGGAGCTCGGTCACTCGGGAGGAGCTCAGAGCCGAGCCGCTGCTCCTCCACATCGAAAGGAGTCAGTTGAGGTGGCTCGGGCATCTTTTCCGGATGCCCTCTGGACACCTCGCTGGAGAGGTGTTCCGGGCACGTTCCATTGGGAGGAGGCCCCAGGGAAGACCCAGGACACGCTGGAGGGACTACATCTCTCGGCTGGCTTGGGAACACCTTGGGGTTCCCCCGGAGGAGCTGGGGGAGGTGTGTGTGGATCGGGAGGTCTGGGCGGCTTTGCTTGAGCTGCTGCCCCCGTGACCCGACTCTGGATAAAGTGGAAGAAAATGGATGGATGGATATTTCTGTATGTTGGACTCCTTACCATTCATTATTTGTATAATATATATATATATATATATATATATATATATATATATATATATATATATATATATATATATATATATATATATTAAAAATAATTACCTTTGAGACAAGATTCCAAATGCGTTCTCTACCACACGATGAGTGCGAGACAACCTGTAGCTGGAGACAATTTCTCTGTGATTCTGGGAGTGATGAGAGAATAGTTTCATCAGCCAAGTTATGAAAGCAAATGCATCATCAGCTACATATGGCACAGGCTTTATGTTATGTAGCACTGGGACAGAGCGGGACGCATTGGCATTATAAATTGCACGGCAGTGCAGGGATCAAATTCGTGCAAGTTTCAAGGTGGCTTAACAATTTCATTCATAAATCAACCCTTGTGTTAAACTGTGACTGGACACATGGAAAGGCCAAATTACCAGTACTGTCCAGATTATTTAAATTGAAAGATTGTGGTGTCTAATCACGTTTTCTGACATGAAAAATGTATTAGAGCTACATTCAATACCCAAAATTCGCAGCCACAACCTTTAAAATGTCATAATGGCCTTGAAAATAAAGGTTAAAAAAATCTTGTCACTTTCTTTATTTCATTTTGTTCCAATTACTTAATTAATCAGCTAATTCTGTCAGTCTACACTGTGAGCCCAAATAATGAATGTTTATGAGGTCAATAGTACGAACATTTCATGAGGTGAAAAGTGGAACAAACCATTCAATGAGGCTTCATTCAAAGAATGAAAAACATTCATTATTTGTTTTATATAACGGCTAAAATAGATCCCTGTCATTTGATATTTTATTAATTTATAAACAACAGAAAAGAGACAGTTTGGTGTTTCACTGCTGCTAAAGTCCAAATTGTGACGTGTAGTCTGGTGATGCTTTGCACTGACTTTGGACTTCAATTAAAAAATAAAAAAGACTTTGTGTAGTTCCACAGTGCAGCCAGAAACAGCTCTTCATGCCTCCAGATGGCTTACAGCGGAGTGGATTTTGTGTGTGTGTTATAAGAACTAGCATAGTTAGCTTAGCTCAATCATATCGTCTCGCTTGTGGTGTTGTCCTGCGTTCGCACGGTGCACTACAAAAAAGACTGTACTCCTCAGTGCAGCGAGAAAAAAAAAAAAAATCACATCAGAAATGAGTCCAGTTTTTCATTCCAACTTTCTGCAAGCAGCCTCCAGACGGCTTACAGCGCAGTGGATTTGTTTTGCGTGCGCAAGCACTTTGTGTGTGTGTGTGTGTGCCCGTGCGCGCGCATGCAGAGTACAATGGTACCGAATGTATGGAATCAAATTTGCACTCTAAAAACAATGCAACACAAATGGGACAATAATCCATATCATGTGACACACAAAGCACCAATCAAATGACAAGGATCCACTCAGCCGTTATATAATTGCTATATTACATCTAAAATAGTATATGTCCCAATATATATGTAACGATAACTTTCTGTCCATGACGGTTGAAGTGTTGTCATGTCCATTCAGCCTCCATCCACAGCATGTTGGCACTGAACAAACAAGGACAACTTTGTTTTGTAGTATCATGTGGACGTCTGTAATTTACACTGTTGTGAAAATAATCCTGAGCACAGATGCTGCTGACTAAAGAAACCCCTCACACACACCAACGGCTGTCACAGACATGTTGTACAATTTGAATAATCCTGACATCTAGCGACCGGCGTTGGTACTGCAGGCTGGTTTGCCCGTTAACTCTTCTTGCTTTTTGGTTCCTCCCAAAATGTGAAAGCGCCGTTGTGTGTGTGTGTGTTTTTTTTTTTTTCTGCCGGACATTACAGCAGGCATGTATTAAACCAGAGGAGGCAGAGAAGGGTCGATAAACAGGAGAGACAAAACACCGCTAACATCGAAGAGGCTTAAAAACAGGACATTTCAAGAAAACAAAAGAAGAAGAAGAAAAAAAAAAAAACAGCCTACTGACTACAGCAAGGTAAGTGACACCACTGACACGCGCATAGGTGATTTTAACTTAAGTATGTTTAAATTTTGTCAATCATATAAACATCTTAGTGACTGATCATCACACTGTGTATTTTATTTAACTACACATCTGAATTGAATCCACACATTTATAACATGATTTTGTTCGAGCGCACACATCACATTTAGAACCTTACAGCTACACACACACACACACACACACACACACACACACACACACACACACACACACACACACACACACACACACACACACACACACACACACACACACACACACACACAGTCATCGTCTGATGTGTGAGCCCGTACGTGAGCTCCACTGTTCCTGCACACTGATGTATCAGGATAAACTGCTCATTCCTTTGTTCATGTTCTGTCATAATACGGTTGATCAACTTCAGCACCTCTTTACTCCAAACTCTTTAAATCAAATGAAGTGTAAAGGCACGTTAATCCCATGTGTCAGGCGGGGATGTGAGTCACCACCACTCTCCCCAGCACCCCTCTTTCTGTTGCCTCCTTCTTTTTTTAATGGTAAAAACCTTTGCAGTGCATGTTGCACTAAGCGGAGGTGTGGGACAGTGACTGCGCTGTGGAGCGTTGGACAGATGGGTGGTGTCATTCTGTGTGAGAAAACATGGCCTGATGTCCAATGAGAGCTACCGCTCACAGCCACGTTATTGCTTTCGGCTTCAGTCCTTTGCAGAGTTTCCACCTCCTAACTATAGACCTCTTTATTATCTCATTAGGGTCAACAGGTTATTTGTTCATTTTTCTAGTCTGAATGTAAATGATTCATTTTATAGTAACTCTTTTTTGCTCCTGCAGGATGCCCACATGCTTCAGAGTCATTTCCAGTTCACCCTGAAGAGGAATTTGACACTTCAGTGTAAAAAAAAGTGATGAATGAGGTATAGAGATTTAACGGTCACTGCATGCAATATGAAGTCTATTAGAAAAGTATCCGACATTATTATTTTTTTCAAAAACCATATGGATTTGAATCACGTGTGATTGCGTCAGCCAAGCTTGATCCTTCGTGCGCATGCGTGAGTTTTTCCACACCTGTCGGTTGCGTCATTCGCCTGTGAGCAGGCTTTGAGTGAGGAGTGGTCCAGCCCCCTCGCCGTTGTTTCATTCCCAGGAAATGGCGGAATGATTTGGGCTTTTTTTCCATCAGAATTTTTTCAGAAACTGTTAGAGACTGGCAGCTGGAAACCATTAGAAAAATTTATTTGGCTTTCGGTGAAAATGTTACAGGCTTGGTAGAGAATAAGGAGTGTTACTGTCGCTTTAAGGACGGCCCCCAGCGGCTGTGGGGCGCGCCGTGCTCCGAAGCCGCCATCGACAGGCTGAATGACCATTTCATTTCTAAACGGATGGCTGTCTGGATCCGTGACCATCGTGTGCCATTTCTGTGGTTATCACAAGAGCTGGACATCAACCATTTTCCGGCAGATTTCACTTTTAACAAGAGATTTTCTCATTGAAAGCCGAGCAGAGGCTTCGCGCGTCAAATGGATTCGCTACTGTAGCGAGACAAAACCACCTCCGTTTTGGTCTCACAGGGCGGCTTTGAGATGGCATTCAGACAGCTGTCGGTGGTTTTTCCATCGAGTGATTATCCGAGAAATTGTGGATGTGCCTGGACATGCCAGAACATGTCCCGTGAGGCTTCATCACGGCGTTGCTTTGCGCCATGCGGCACTGCTGCGACGCGCAGAATTCCTCCGCATGTCTGTCTCAATGTGCCGAAAAAGTGCTGATGTCCACGTCTTTTCACAATTCCTGTGCTAGTCAGATGACGTCCCGGATAAAACACAGCGTCCAGTTTGGAAATGAACGGCACATTCCACTGTTACAGGAGTTTTTGTCATTGAAAGAGGAGCGGAGGCTTCTGTTGTGTGACTACCACAGAAATGGCAAGAGAGCTTGACATAGCACTTTTGCGGCACATTCCACTGTTACAGGAGATTTTGTAATGAAAGACATGCGGAGGATTTCGCAACAAAAAATCACTCAACAAAAAAAACACCTCCGTGTTGGAAACCATTCGTAAAATTCAGGCGGCTTTCGGTGGCTTTTCAGTCGAGTGAGTATCCGAAAAATTGTTTAACAGCTGGGCATGTTCCAGCTTGTCCTGTGAGACTTCCAACATGGAGGTGTTGTTTGTCCAGCGGCTGTGAGCGGCTGCGTCCTGACGCACGAATCCGTCCACATGTCTATCATTACAAAATCTCCTTTAACAGTGGAATGTGCCGATAAAGTGCTGATCCCGACCTCTTCTGAAACTTCTCTGCTAGTCACACGACGTCCTGCATCAACAGAGCCTTAAATTTGGAAGTGATCTGCTCGTTCCAGCCTGTTGATGGCCGCTCGGGGCGCGGTGCACCCTCCGCCGCCGTGGGCCGTTTTTAATCCAGTTTTAATGGTCCTTAATCCGTGTGACGCCGACAGAATCTTCACCGAAATCTATCTGAATCTTTCGAATGGTTTCCAACTGGCAGTTTCTGAAAAAAAATTCATGGAGCAAAGCGGCAGCCTCTCAGCCATTTCACTGACAATAAAAATCCGACGACGGGGGTGGACCAGTGCTCACTCAAAGCCAGATAAATTTTTCGAATGGTTTCCAGGTGCCAGTCTCTAACAGCTTCTGAAAAAATTCTGATGGAAAAAAAGTCCTTTTCATTCCACCATTTCCAGACAATGAAAATCCGACGAGGGGGCGGGACCACTCCTTCCTAAGGCATGCTCACAGGCGAATGACGTCACCGACAGGCGTGGAAAAACTCATGCATGCGCACGAGGGTTCAAGCTTGTCTGACGTAAAAACATATGAATGAAATCCATGTAGTTTTTGAAAAAAATAAAAAGGACCATTACTTTATTGACAGACCTCGTATATCTCAGAAAACCGAGGCTATCCCTTTCTCCGGAAGTGAAAAGACCTTGGCCTTGAGGACATTGTTAGGACACGAGAGGAAAATTTTGACTGAAATGAGCTGAAGTGCCTCAAAATACTGCAAGTTATCAGTTGACATGCTAAGCTAGGTGTGCTTTAGTCAGAGTTTAGAAGAGGTAGCATCCACCGACAGAAACCATTGATATTTCAAGTTTCCAACTCTCCCAGTGGAGATTCCAACAGCATTAGCTATCTGATTAATCACCATTTGCCTGCTGTCCATCATCATGTGGTGAACATGATCAGTGTTTTCCACAGTGGTGGTCATTGCATGATATCCACACCTTGGCGCCTCTTCAAGGCCTTTTCTGATTCTCTTAAACTGAGTTGCCCAAGAATGCAGTGTTGAAGAAAAAAAAAATTAATGAAGCAACATCTTCTAATGCAGTGATCATATCAGTATGAATGTCCTTGAAATGTGCCCCCTGTAGATAGTTGGTGATACTGCAATGCCAAGTAGTTTGGACAAATATGTGGAACCACCCACGTTTTAGTATGTTCTATGAAACAGCACATGTAGTTGTAGCCATTGTACCTAAATATAGAAATAAATACCAATTAAACAGTTACTACCAAAAGAGTTTAAATAAATGTGTTCCAAGTTTCATTATTTGGCACTGGGCACTGCTGTTCTTAGCCTGCTCATGATTTTTTTCAGTTGACCCTCATATTTCAAACAAGTATAGCTGGCAGATTTAGCAGGTTCAGACTTATTCTTCCATATGGCATGTACATTTTGGACATGCCCTAAAGATCAGAAATGTCATTCAGGCTATTGTGTTACATTGATTTCAGGGTCGTTCAGCTTCCACTCTCCTGAGAAGGTGCCATCTTGTTTTGTCCAAAGCGGACACACTTGGATCTTCTCTTACCAGAGCTGCTACGTCTGCAGATCCAAGCGATGGCGGAGCCTTTCAGCCAGAGAATGATGCAGCCTTCCCCCTGGATGAGCTCTCAGACTTGTTTGAAAGTGAGGATGGCTCGCCGTCAACACAAGATACTAATCAGGATCTGGAGCAGGCACAAGAGCTGGACCAGGCTGTCCAACCTGCAGATGGGAAACAGAACCTGCGCATGAAGTTCCAGGGTGCATTCAAGAAAGGCATTTCTAACCCTATGGACCTACTGGAGTCGACACTATATGAATCAACTGTTGTTCCAGTCCCCAAGAAAGCACCCATGGACTCGCTGTTTGACTATGGTACCCACAGAAACAATAACAACCAGAAACGACGCAGGAAGAAGCTTCCTAGAGGGTAAGAATGGGCTTCAGTGTTTCTGAACTACACATAATATAGAAGTTGATGCTTTGACCAGGATTACTGTTTTGAGGCTTACAGCAGTAGACTCAGTTTCTCATTAACCAACGAGCATCTCTGTCCAGATTTTGTGATCCCCAAGGGGCCATTTGAACAAACAATTGATGAAATTACAAGACAGACAAAATTAGATAATTTTGCTGAAATCCCTTCCAGAAAACCACAAAACGAGCATTTCTTGGATCCATATTCAGGTAGGCATGTCCTGCTTTGATCTCAAAGATCAGTAGTGGGTCCAATCAACATTTTTTTAAAGTGATCAGTAGTAGCTTTATGAAACAAAAGTCTCACCTGAAACACATCAGATCTGTGTGTGGTGTGTTCTGTAACAAACATGTCAGAATTCCACCTACAGAGCTTCAACAATTAGTGTCCTCAGTTCCCAAATGCTTATTGAGTGTTGTTAGAAGGAAAGGTGATGTAACACAGTGGTAAACATACCACTGTCCCAACTTTTTTTGAAACGTGTTACATGCATCCATTTCAAAATGAGCAAATATTTGCACAAAAACAATAAAGTCTATCAGTTTGAACATTAAGTATCTTTTTCAAATCATTGTATTCTGTTTTTATTTACATTTTACACAACATCCCAACCTCATTGGAATTGGGGTTGTACTTTGTATTGACATTGATGTCCTTGCGACATTTCCCTGTCAAGGTGCATTATCTAGGAAAGTACAAGTACCGTATAGAGATGTGATATTAACAGATATTTATTACTGAATGACTCGGATCTTGATCGGGGCCAAAAAAGTTGATCAGAACATCCCTAGTATTTACTTCAGTACTTCCTTAACAATCATGTAGACCATATTTTAAATTATATATTATAAGTGCATGCAGGGGTTGAAAAGCACCCGCCTGATGGCCAAATCCAAACCAGGAGCCACCAGTTTGACACCCTTAGCTTAGAGATTTCTTTTCCAACTTCAACAGCAAGAAACCTTTGCCAGAAACAAAAGTGTTGGTTTGGAAAAATGTTGTCATTGTCCTACAACTGCCACTGCGTACACAGAGGTGTGACCACATGAGGAAGTGTGGCCACGTGCACACACGATGAAACGTGCACTGCAAACAGATCTAACAGAGACCGTGTTGTTGATTTCTTGGTTGAAGTCATATTTAGGCTGCAGTTTGTTCCAGACTTCCCTACCTACCTCATGCACACAAAAGTCTGTTTGTTAGCACACTCAAGGGTGTGGGCAGCCTCTGAAAGGTGGGTTGTAAAATACACAGCAACTCATTTTTACTTATTTTGTATTTTCTTAAAATGTGGGAATAATTTATATATATATATATATATATATATATATATATATATATATATATATATATATATATATATACACACACACACACACACACACACACATCAGAAATTACAGTTTATGCAGTAAAATGTTTTGTTTTTTGCTTTTTTGTGTCTTCTTAGTAAAACTGAGACTTCCTGTGAAGATGGTCCAAGTCTGGAGCTTCCAAAGGTTATGAAATTATTCAGCCGCTCCCTCCTCTTTGACGGCGTGTCGCGAGGAGAGCCTGCAGCCCTCGAGGGCTTGTTGGAGTTCCTGCAAAGTCACAATAAAAGGTTAACAGATGAGGAGTTCAGAGGTGAGACCACAACTCTGGCTTCTCTCACATCACAAATCTAATGACTATTTCAATCTCATCCCTGATTTTTTTTTTCTGTTATGCCCAAATTCTTTGTCTGCCGACTGACTCTGATGTTTTGGTGTTCTGCTCTTTCTTGCTCTTCCTATCAGTGGCTCAGATGCTTTCTTTTTTCCAGTCACTTAACAGGAAGCAGAGAAAAATAACAGTAAACTGTTGGTTTCTAGAAGGACTTTAAAGTGACCTGACAGACTATTTTAGTGGCACAAAAAATAAAGAAGGGACTTTCTTGACTTCTGTTTTTTCTAATTAATCTTAAATACTTTGGTTAATGAGGTATCTGTTGCTGTGTTTTTTGTTTTTGTTTTTAATCACAGTTTCTCTAAAAATAATGTTCACAAAATTTCAGTCTGGACGTGAACACAAACCATTAAACTGAACAGATACATGTAAATGTGCAAAGTGAAGTGGTTAATCTCACTGTGGCATGGAAAGAGATTATTGCATGTCTGTGTCAGGGTTGTGATTTCATTATGTATTAATGTGATGTTGTCTGGCTTTTCTCTGCTTAGTCTTTGTTTTACTGCTTTCTCTTGTATGTCACTTGGGTGCTTGGTGGTGGGTGTTTCTCCACCTGTATCCTATTACCTGCTCATCACACCTTGTACTTAAGCCTCTCTTTTCTCTTGCTTCTTTGCCAGTTCGCTGTGCTTTATGCCTTTGCTTCATAGCCCCTTTTTCTTGTGTGTTTCTCAACCTGTTTTTCTTGCTGTGTTTTTTGACTGCCTGCCTGTTTTTCATATGACACCTTAGCCTTATGTCTTTGGTACTGTTCCTGTTTTTGGACTGCCTCCTTGTGTACCAAACCCAGTTTCATGAACCAGTAAAATTTTTTAACCGACTCCCGTCTGAGTCTGAGCTAAGCATTTGTGTCCAGCCATTTTGTACCAAAGGTTCTGATAGTCTGTCAGGTTTATAAACATTTTGGATTGTCTGAGAGCACTGTATTTGTTCAACCATAAAATTAATTGTTAGGAATACAACTTAGCTACTAATTTTACACACAGCGTAGAAAGCAATGGATTTCATCAGTCTTTTTTACATTATCTTGGAAGGTGCAGCCTATCCCAGCAGTCACAGGGCAAGAGGTGGCGTGCACCCTGGACAGGCTGCCAGTCCATCACAGGGCCACGCATAGACAAACACATTCACATCTATGGTTAGAATCACTAATTCACCTCACCCGCATGTCTTTGGAAGTGGGAGGAAGCTGGAGCACCCGAAGGGAACCCATGGCAACACAGGGAGAACATGCAAACTGACCCCATAACTTTCTTGCTGTGAGGGAGCAGTGCTAACCACTAAGCCACTGTGCTGCCTTTAAATGTGTAATGTACAAATAATGAATGTTTATGAGTTCAATGGTATGAATATTTAATTTGGTGAAATTTGGAACGCTGGATTGTTGAATGCTACGTTCCAGTAGGCATTCGTTCCATTGAAAGAATGGAAAAAACATTCATTGTTTGTTTTATGTAACGGCAAAAATAGATCCTTGTCATTTGATATTTTATTAATTTATAAAACTACAGAAAAGGGACTTAAATTTTGGTGTTTGTCACTGGTGCTTGACAGTCCAACATGAACTTTAAATAGGAGTCCAAAATTGTTCTCAGTAGTCCGTGATGCCGTGTACTGACTTCGTGTACAGACTGCGCCCTGCTTTCCTCACTACAATGAAAAATTGTCAGAAATTTCTCCATCTTTTCATCTTAACTTCATTCTCTTCTTGCCTCCAGATGGCTTAAGACATGGCAGATTTGTTTTTTGTGTTAAGACAATTAGAAGAGTCAATTAGCTTCTTCAAATCGTTGTCCGCCGGCAAAACAAACTCCGCCATGTTTCGTTAAATGCCGCCCCGGTCATGGGAGCATGTGTGGTGGTCGAGGTGTGCAAATTTCTTATAGCACCAAAAATTGCATGCTAAAAAGAACTACTGCATGGTCAATAAAACACAACGGCAAATGGTGCGAATAATCCCTGTCACAAGACATACAAGCCACTAATCAAATGACAAAGATCCACTCAGCCGTTATATATACTCAACAAAATTATAAACGCAACACTTTTGGTTTTGCTCCCATTTTGTATGAGATAACAGTTTGATGACAGTTTGTGCAGAAATTCTTTGGTTATGCAAACCGATTGTTTCAGCAGCTGTCCGAGTAGTTGGTCTCAGATGATCTTGGAGGTGAACATGCTGGATGTGGAGGTCCTGGTGGCTGGTGTGGTTACACGTGGTCTGCGGTTGTGAGGCTGGTTGGATGTACTGCCAAATTCTCTGAAACGCCTTTGGAGACACCTTATGGTAGAGAAATGAACATTCAATACACGAGCAACAGCTCTGGTTGACACATTCCTGCTGTCAGCATGCCAATTGCACGCTCCCTCAAATCTTGTGACATCTGTGGCATTGTGCTGTGTGATAAAACTGCACCTTTCAGAGTGGCCTTTTATTGTGGGCAGTCTAAGGCACACCTGTGCACTAATTATGGTGTCTAATCAGCATCTTGATATGGCACACCTGTGAGGTGGGATGGATTATCTCAGCAAAGGAGAAGTGCTCACTATCACAGATTTAGACTGGTTTGTGAACAATATTTGAGGGAAATGGTGATATTGTGTATGTGGAAAAAGTTTTAGATCTTTGAGTTCATCTCATACAAAATGGGAGCAAAACCAAAAGTGTTGCGTTTATATTTTTGTTGAGTGTAATTGCCTATAATTCACTATGAGCAGCATTTTAAATTCATTTTAGTTAAAACTGTGTGATCATGAAGGGTCATATTCATGTGCATCTTGTCGTATACCAGAACCCTTGAGCAGAGAACAGATGCCGTGGGTGAAAGGAATTTATTAAAAAAGGCAGACCGGTAGGACAGCACAACAACCAGTAGGCATAAATAACTACAGGTGGCGGTTACGAGTCCTATGGGCAGTAACAGTGGTCTCTGAGAGAACACCAAGCACAAATTTTAGTACAGTTCAACTGAGCTCAAGAGTTATCAGTTCTTAAATCACTGATGTGATAGCAGTTCAACAAATTCCAAAATAATTCTGCGCACAAGGCGAAAAGTGGATCATTCTCACTGACAATGAAATAGGAGCAGGCAGGTGCGTAAAAGTTAATTCAGCATGACCGTGTGTAACTAGGAATCCAGCAAAAACAGAGCTACGATATCCAAGGTTAAGCAAACTCACATGCTCTAAAACAACATGGAGGAAGTCAGAGCGGTTCATGCTGCCACAGAAGATTCTCATGAGGAACACCAGAAGGTGGAGCAAAATCCGACGACCTGGTGGAGGATGCAGAGACCCTGTGTCCTTTCAAAAGGGCATACATCCAATTATCACTGGAAACACAATGGCACGGAGGCTAGGATGATTATCGCCGGAAATACTGGTAATCACGCAATGAAGAGAGGTCAGGAGATGCTACAATGAACACAACCACAGGAAAGCCTGGAGATGCACGCAACACCGAGAGACGCTGACTCGAAGAGCAGACTGGGTAGCGATAAGTGCCACACAAAGAACAACAACATGGAACACTAGCTGTCAGGCTTTGTGCCAGGAGAAGAGAAACCATGTCACTGTTCTGAGTGAACATAGATGCATCAAGCAGGAGGAGACTGTGATCAGTCACACACAGGGACTGTGACACATCTCTTCCTATTCCATTTTTACTTTTCTCTCTCCTTCTCCATGTAGTGCTGTCTCTGCTTCCCAACAATCTGACCTTTGACCCTAAGTTGTGTTTTAATTATTGTCAGTATGGGCCAGTCAACAAAATGACTGGCCCTAATTTACAATGTAAAAATGTAAACAGAACTTATCTATTTCTTTATTTTAATGCCAGAGCCATCTACGGGTAAAACATGCCTGCCCAAAGCCCTGCTGAATCTTTACAGTGGTCAGAACAACACCATCCCACTGTTGATGGACATAGCGGAGAAGACTGGAAACCTCAGAGAGTTCATAAATACACCCTTCAGGGACGTCTACTACAGAGGTAAGGAGTAATCCACTAACAATAATAATCAGGTAACAGTTTGAAAATGTAATTCTTTGAGAATATGACTTGAAGTTTTACAATGATCCTTTCATCTTTAGCGAAGGCTGGCAGATGCTTAGGCATATTCTTGCCACGTTGCTGACTGAGGAACTATGAAGGATAAAACTGGTGTATTTACAGTGTGAACACTGACTGTTAAGAGCTTTGTAAATGAGAAGATTCAGGCCTCATTTGTTTGGTTTTCATCCCTTTGAAAAGTTTTTTTCTGATGTAGGAGAGAAGGACTCACCTTCTTGACATTAAAAATACAGGGTGGGTGACAAATTAAAGGAAAAACCAACATAAAGTATTTCACTGAGGCGTTGGTCCACCACGTTCTACCAGAACAGCATAAATGTGCCTTGACTATGAGCCTCATGCACAAATGTTTTCATAGACTTCTCTGAAATTTTCCATGTCTTTTTTAGTACGATGGGCTCTTATAAGTCCAGAGATTTGGATAAATTACATGTGAAAACCAGGAATTCCACAAATGTTTCTCTCCAGACAACTGGACTGGCATCAGGGTGCAAAACCTTTTCAAAATCCCAATGCAGATTTCTTCCACATCTGCTGTGGCAACCCCGAGCAACTGGGGGCAGCCAAAAGCATCAAACAGTCTAAACTTCCTGAATTCTGCTTCTGAACTGGCACACATTCACAAGAATATATAACACCTAAAAATACCCAATAATGCTACATGGTCCAACCCTTTCTTATGAGAGGTGTCCAATCAGGACACTGAGATCAGAGACACCAGATAGGAACTTCTTTTTCTGAAGATAATGTTTTACTCCTATCAGATCAATACATAAGAAAATATGTCATTGTTAACAGCATAAAATGTGTAATTAAGGAACCTGTTAAAGCCAGTGAGAGAGAAAAACTATGAGCGCTTTTAATGCCCTTTCACCACACTGAGGAACTGAGGAACTCAAGAACAGAATATTATGTGCCAAAAGTAGTTTAATGTCTCTGTGCTGTTCCGACACAATAGTGACCCCCAGAGGTGGTGAGGAGTTACCACACTGTGTAACTGAAAATTCATTGTTTGTTCTTGAATTTTATAATCATTTAAAAAGTATTATCAAAATAAAAATAAGTGTAAGATATATATTTTTCAGTTTAAATACATTTTTGATTATAAGTTGAAAAGCACTGTAATTTTTTGATCAAATAATTTATTTTCATTCATATTTCTTTTTTTCACCTTCAGATCTTTTTTCACTTTCAGATCTTATTTTTTCAGTTTCAAACTTTTGGCCCTGTTCTGGCGTGAGAGGGCGTGGCTTCAATTGAGAGGGGCGTGGAATTGTGAGTGACAGCAGAGCAATCAGTCCTCATATGATGTTTATTTCAGGAAACGTGGGTACTTTGATAGATAATGACTCTGCTCCCATCTCCATCGTTTATTTACTACGCGGCTGGCGCGTGAAAGAAAATAGAGAGCATGAAAGCTTATTACGAGCCTTTAAACCCTTGAGATAAAGCTGTTTATTGTGATCGATGTGTAGCAGTTGGTTCAGTGGATCTGTATGTTGTACCGGATAGTGAATGTAATGACGATGTAACAAAGTTGACTGCCTGTAAATCCAAATCCAAAGCCGCCCGGAAGAGCGCTCCGGCTACCGGTGGTGTGAAGAAGCCTCACCCTTACAGGGCCAACACTAAGGCGCTGAGAGAGATCCACCGCTACCAGAAATCCACCGAGCTGTTGATCTGCAAGCTGCCGACCAGGTCAGCCTCGCCGGCCTCCTGCAGAGCATCACAGCGGAGCTCTGAAGGCGGAGGTCAGTCTTGAAGTCCTGAGCGATTTCTCTCACCAGGTGCTGGAAGGGCAGCTTGTGGATCAGCAGCTCAGTGGATTTCTGGTAGCAGCGGAGTGTCACAGTGCCGGGCCTGTAACGGTGAGGCTTCTTCACACCACCGGTAGCTGGAGCGCTCTTCCGGGCGGCTTTGGATTTCTGGGCGGTCTGCTTGGTTCTGGCCATATTAAAGCTTCCTTCAGATCTGCTGAGCCAAGTCTCTCTGTGTGTCACTTAGAAAGCTCGTAACACTCCGCTGCAGCCTGTAAAATGAGCGACCTGCCTCATTTTCATGCTGCGATGCTGCGCTGCGTTCATGGTCTTGTGTGGATTTGGGACACATCGTTTTTTTAGGTATAGGTGTTAAACTTTACAATCTTGCATATTTTCCAGTTTTTAAACATCAAAAATGACCAAGAGTGGTCTAGAATTACTTGTAATAGACATCTTTAGCATCACTTTATTTACAGGTATCAAGACAATACAGTGGAGAGAAAGTGTTAAGTCATTATCTATCAAAGTACCCACGTTTCCTGAAAGCAACATCATGTGAGGACTGTTTGCTCTCCTGTCACTCACAATTCCACGCCCCTCTCAATTGAAGCCACGCCCTCCCACGCCAGAACGGGGCCAAAAGTTTGAAACTGAAAAAATAAGATCTGAAAGTGAAAAAAAGATCTAAGGTGAAAAAAAGAAATATGAATGAAAATAGATTACTTGATCAAAAAAAAATTACAGAGCTGAATCAAAAATTTATTTAAACTGAAAAATATATATCTTATACTTATTTTTATTTTGATAATACTTTTTAAATGATTATAAAATTCAAGAACAAACATTGAATTTTCAGTTTCAAAATTAATTTTTTCAATCTTTTTTTATTTTCAGATTACAAAACGTTTGGCTTTGATTTAGCTCCATAGTATTTCCCCATTGTGGGAATAGTAAAGGAATTTTTTTTCATCTTAATGTATTTTAAATTAATGATCTCTTTAGGTTATGTTAATAAATATAGAATTCTAATACATTTCAAATTGTAGAGTTAAACAGGATAACAGCAACACAATTATAACAGGATAACAGCAACACAATTATAATGTGTAATTTATGCATGAGTTTGAAACTAAAACTATTTGAAAGTATCTAGCATGTTGCCTGTGGGGAAATAGGTAGCTTACCTTTTTCAAAGGTGGTTATAAATTATGCAAAGTTTCTGTAATGAGTTGTAATGGTGTATGAGTCCAGAATGTTTTTAGAACCTTAGACCTCAACAGTTTTTAGAATAAGATCTCAGCCCTTTTCCTCCCTGTTAATTACATAATTTTGTAAATGTTAATTTACTGTCTTGATGTATTTAGAAATTGTTTAGGTTCTTGTTGATATTATTATCATTCTTATTCTTATTTTATTTTATTATTACTTTATTTTGTCATTTGATTTTTAAATGGACCACAATGGAAATAAGTGTTTTCACTTTCTTGTGTCATCCATGTATTTTTAACATATTTACAATTATATTATGTACTTACATTGAACTTACTAAATAAAATCACTCATGCATGCACGCACTCACACTTTTAATATAAAGATGATTTACCGGCTCCTGCTGGAATGGCATGTCAGTCCAGAATGTAATTAGCAACTTTAGGTAATATCTGAAGTCCAAAATATTAGTTCTATTAACTTTCTGTTTTGGCAGCATCCATTCTTTACGGTGGCAGGAGACATCAAACACAATACGCATTTCACTCATGGTAACACCAACATGACACTTCACTAAACTGACTAAACTAATTGAACTACAAAAACACCTAAATCAATAATACTAACAATGTTGTTAAACTAACATAAACCACAATAACAACATTTAAAACCCCACACTCCCATGGTGCATTGCAGCACAACATCCATTGTTTACTGGTTATCTGAAATTGCTAATTTCTCAAAAAATATTTGTCCTATCAACTTTTTGTTTTCGCACCATTCACCCCAAATACATAAGCATACCAAATGGCACACGTCAGCTCTCCCTGGTTTCTCTGTGATCAAAGCAATACACATGCACGCACACAGAGGCCACTTGATGATTAGAATATAGCAGAGGTGGGACAAAGTCACCATCAAGTCACTCTCAAGTCATGAATCAGCAAGTCCCAAGTCAAGTCTCAAATCATAATGAGCACCAATTGTTTGCAAAAAAACCCCTCAAAATATGCGAAAATTGGCGACAGTCAAAAATTCACTGAACTTAGTCGTGCACACCCTTTACAAACAACTCTGTTAGTACAGGTGGTTCTTGCATGAAGCCCAATAATTTTAAAAGTCTCTGGACTTCTATTAGAGGGATGCAAGAACCACATTATTCCAAAAGATATTTCATCATTTGGTGTGTAGATGATGGAGAACACTGTCTAACATCTCGGTCCAAAATATCCCATATGTGTTGAGATGCAGTGCAGGTAAAAAGAGCACAGAAGAACTGTGAACTCACCTTTTTATTTCTCCATGCTCCAGGGTTCCCCCAACAATATATGATACTGATTACATCAGAAAGTCAAAATCAGAGGTTCCTCCTCAAGATATATACAGTTTACTTACACTATTTACAGCCTTTTCATTCCAACTTTTCTTTTTATAACTGCTTCCTTTAAACAATCTGTTGAAATTAATTCTTGGTCACATACAATTTTATATGCAAAGCAGAGCAAATTTATTTTGAAATGTTCACTTTATGACACAAGTTAAACTTACTTTGCCCATTAATTAAAGTGGAGCTGCACTGAGGTTTTCCATTAGCAGTTTGCTGCAATTTTTTTTCTTTGTTCTAAGGATACAAATTCAGATTTTTTTTATAAATTATTATTTATTGTATTGACCACATTGCAATAATACCATTTGATTTTGAACTTTTAAGATGATCAAGAATTTCTTAGATCAATGAGGGCGCTGTTGCTGTGATGTCACCTGGAGAAAACATGGTTCATTGTACAGGTTTTTTTCTGTAAAAACAGTGAAATCAGAATCTACTCATTGAGACCATTTCTGAGGAAAGGACAACACTTAGGGATAAATCAAAGGTGAAAATTTACACTGTATCAGGTCTGGTGGTCAGAAACGGCTGGACACAAATGCAGGACTCAAACAAGTAGCTCTGTATGTAAAAACAGCTGAAACTGAAACAGCAAACAGGGTCCGGTACACAAAAAGGCAGTCCAACAAGAGCGAAAGTACAACTAACATCAGGCTTAGGTGTGGTCGAGAAAACAGGCAGGACGAGGAAACACAAGGAACAGAGCTGGAGAGAAGACACAAGGCGCATCAATCTGGCGAGGGACTAGTGCAAAGAGTGAACCTTAAATACACCCAGGTGATGAGCAGCAGATTAGAAGCAGGTGTGTGTGGAAAGCCCGGGAAAAAGGGAGTAGCTAGACAAATGGAAACACCCACCACCAAGCACCAAGAGAGAGACAAGAGAAATGGGGACAGAGAAAGCCCAAGCAGGAAAAAGACCACCAAGAGAATAAACATATAACAAAACCAAATCATAAAACAAAGCAAGACATAAAGCAAAAAGTCCAAATCCTGACACACTGGCTAAATTTTGGGGAAAATAAAACAAAACTAAATGGGAGGGAAAAAAGTTCCATATGTGGGTTCAGTTGTGACAGTGTACACGACTCCGAGACTGGTGTTAAAAAAAATCTAGATGTTTTTAAGTGAATGTGTTGATAATTTCACTGCTAAGTTTGAAATTTTAGAGGAAATGCTGTTCCTTTCTGTGTAACTGTAGGGAAAATTAGTGTTATCTGTATATGAAATTCTTTCCAATGTGAGAGCTTTTGTGCCGTGTCCATTTAGGTTTTCTTTTTGAGATGACAAAAGTTTTGCTTAATACATCCAAGGATGCCACAAATGCAGCTGCTCCGTGTGGCCTTCAGCTTGGAGCTGATGTCGATAGACGTTGCCTAACCTTCACAAAGTGTTTTAACCCTTAATTGCAACACCCTCCAGTTGGCGGGTCAGCAGTGGTGGTCTAATGGCTGCCCATCACCTCCAGGCCTCCAGCACTCCTCCTCCTCCCTCTTATACCAGAGACAACAGCAGGCTCTTTCCGCTGCCTCCCCAGTCCTGCGCACAGCTGTCTGCTGCTAGTTCACTGATATTCCATGTCCAGTGACCACCGTCCACACAGACGGAGTTGGGAACCCTCTACACCCCACTATTAGAGCAAGCAACCATGTTTTCTACCTTTTCTCTCAATACTCTTAGATGAGGTCTTGGTATTTTTGGCTCTTCCTCTCATGGGTCTTGTCACTTTGCCTCTCATTGCCTTGTATCGCTTTCTTTACAGGGGACAGTCAGTTTCACAAGGATGACCTTCTGTGCCTGCACTGACCGGATGACTATGTCAGGCCTCAGTGTTGTGTGGATGATAGGGGGAAATTCAACTTCATTCCCAAGAACCCCCCCCCCCCTGTCCGCCATCTGGAGGATATTGGTTCTGGTCCTTCTTGTGGTAGCTGACTGTTCCCCTGCCTGAATGAACTGCAGCGGCAGTATGTATGGCTTGTGTGGTTGCTGTGATCTTTTACTGGCCTGCTCCAAGAGGTCAGTGATCACCATTAGCACCTTGTCATGCCACCACCTCTACCTCCTCTGGGTGAGGGCTGTGTGACACCCAACCAGAATGGGAGCCAGTGTGCCTTCTTCCCACACAGCCTACACAGTGAGTCATCTCACAGGCCCCAGCTCACCAGGTTTACCAGAGATGGAAGTGTGTCATACACTGACCTCAGGAGGAAGCTTATGTGGAACATTTCCAGCCTCCAGAGTTTGGTCCATGAGACTCCCTTCCTTGGGAGATCCCATTTGGTCTAAGTTCCCTGAGTTGCTAGTTCAACAGCCTTTGCCTTCTGCGTTACTTCCACCTGCTGTGGGACTTCTGCCTAGACCATTTCCCTCCTCTCCTCCACGCATGCCTTACCTGACTGGTGGAAATGGGAAATTCCCAGCCCCAGCTGTCTGGTACAGAGATTGCCAATGATGCCTCTCAATTTCATGGAGCTTTCAACCTGCCTTATTGCAGTGTCTGCTGCCCATTTGCGGCCTGTCCTTGACATAAAATTCACAATTCCCAATCACACCAAAATTCTCCCAGTTTATGTTTACAGAACACTATCAAGTTTTATGCAAAATTAAATTTCAAATTTAGTTTTCTGACTTCACAAACAAACTTCCTAACATTAAATTTTCTAAAAAAAAAAAAAAGCCCCATCTTACCTGTTTTGTACTGTACAGCCAGCGTGTGTTCTGGCTGGTGTCCACCCATTCACTCCATTCTTGAGTGCACTCACACACTTTCCTCCAGCTCACGTCGTAAATGCAGTTACCGTATCATATTCACTGCTAGGAACTGCACAATCTATGACTGAAAAGTGACGAACTTTGCTTGAATTACCACAGAACGACAACAGTCACACACTTGAGCTGCCATGTTGTTTTCCTGGGCTGATCATGTGTGCAAGCTACATTCTTTTATTGGCTGATAAGGGCAATTGATAATTTATTACCCTGGTAGCTCAATGCATTATGGAACAATTTCTGATGGCTGCTTTCTTTCTTTTAATTACATTTTTCTAAACAACTACAGGAATTCATGACCCCCAACAAGTAGATTTTGGGTTCAGCGTGAAAAAAAAAATCTCTAAAAATTATTTTTTTAATTCTCAGATGTGTGGCATGAAAGTAAACAGGGATGTTCCTCACCTATATGAGTAGGGGTATTGTCATCCTGGAAGAGAGGTGTTCACTCAGAACAGTGTTCTAATTTGCAGTTACTCAACATAATTTAATGGACAATTTATTGTTAAACGTACCACATAGTGTACCTTTGTGGAAGCAACTGCATTTGTTGTTTCTCCACTCATTTATTCCAGTTTTTCTTTTAATTTGTCACTCATCTATGATTTAAGAAGGCTTTGCAGCATGTTTTGTTGCTTTTGTTCCAGTGTTTCCTTTGCGGTGCTGTTCTACTCCTGTTTTGTACTTTTAGACACAGTACTGACGAAAGCCTTTTCCTCATGAATGATTTCCATCCAGGAAATACTGCAGGTTTTACATGACAACATAAAATTGAGTTTGACCCCACCTGCTCATAAATGTAACCCTTAACCATCACAGCCCATATTCCTTTTTAATGACCTCCATCATTACATTTAATTAATTAATTAATTGGACATCTGTTTTTCTGAAGGTGAAACTCTGTAACTATAAGATTCAACATTCCTTCTCTTGTGACTGTGTTTTTTCTTCTGGAATTAAGCAAAGATATAATTTAACTCCATACACCTCATATATTCCATTCACTGCATATGATGAATGCCTGCCACATACATGTTATTACATATCAACATTTCCTTTGCCCTTCCTGGCCGGGGTCCAGTGGAGGTGGACATACGTGGCACAAGTAGGACATGCTGGCAGGCTTTGCCGTGACCGATCGATCTCAGAGCTCCATCAACCACAATCAGATCATTTCAAATGCTGTTATGATGCCAAAACGTGAGTGCCAAAACACTCTGGGCACAAACTGCACATAGACCGCCATCAGATGGGTGTCCCATCTCAACAGTGCCAAGAGTGTTTTGAACTATGCAACACACTCAGGACAGCTGAGCTAATGGGACCAACTATGTAGACTTCTCAGAGACTGCCATCCATCTGTCTGTCGCACCTCAATACTTCCCGTCTCTGGGTGGATGCGTCATTCCGACGCCATTTGGCCTCAATCGGCGTATGTGTGATGGGTTCTAAAGGTGACTTTTTCCTACACAGAGGTTTGGCTAGGATGCTGTAATTATAAATTTTAAATTTAATCAGGTTAGTCCCATTGAGATCAAGACCTGTTTTGCAAGGGAGACCTGGACAATTATAAAGTTTCCAACTCACTTAACCTGCATGTCTTTAAATGTGGGATGAAACCGGACCACCTGGAGGAAACTCACACAAACACAGAGAGAACATGCAAACTTCACACAGAAAGGCCACAGGTGGGAATCGATCCCATGACCTTCTTGCTGTGAGGCAACCACTAAGCCACCGTGCTGCCAAATAAAATATTGGATGCTTGTATCTATTTTCAACACTTTACTGTGAAAGCTACTTGACATTCTCCTGCAAAATGTTTGTGCTCATGTGCAGGCTTGAAGACGGAGGGTAATTTTTATATTTAAATATTGATAGTAAGTCCCTTCTGCTGCTCCCTTGTTTGCACTCGGGGTCGCCACAGCAAATCCAAGGTGGATCTGCATGTTGAACTGGCACAGGTTTTACGCTGGATACCCTTCCTGACACAACTCCACATTACATGGAGAAATGTGGCAGGGTTGGGATTTGAACCCGGAACCTTATGCACTGAAACCAAGCGCATTAACCACTTGGCCACCACCCCTGCTCTTATATTTAAATATTGATGAAGGGGAAAAAAAAAGGGCTCCAGCCAGGGGTGCTGAAAATAGGAGAATAAGAAGGATTCTAGGGACCCAAGATTGACAGGGGCCCAGAGAGGCAATTATAATACTGACAAAATAATATGGGGGGTGGCCCAGTAAGATTTCTTTTCATGGGGCCCAAAATCCCTGGCGGAGCCCCTGGCTCCAGCAGAAAGGGCACTTTTCTCATCCAGGACAAAAGGGCAGGTGCTTAAGCACCACTAGGGGTTTATCTGTGCACATGCGTGTCTGCTTGTAATATTAGGCCTTCTGCTGTTATCAAGCTGAGTGTTAAATTGCTGAAGGTCCTGGGGTGTCATTTGTTAAAAATTTCAGAGGATTTCTACTAAAATTATGCACTGGTCAACACGATTTTTCTTGCATGGAGTTTTTCAACGGATTGTGGGTAATTTGGGGACAGTGAATCATGAATCTGGTGTTAGTTTTTGCCAATCACATCACATTTTTGAGATATGAAAACATATTTCTTGTATCAAGCATTAAAGCAACAACTGCAGTCTGGCACACCTCTTCGGTGTTATAAAAAATATTATGGTTCTTGTTCACATTTCGCAAAGCTGGTTTAAAAGCGATGCTTTTGAAGCTGCTTTTGTGCATCATTAGTGGTGTCAAACTCGTGAGTGAATGAGCAACTTTTGCATAATCCGTCAATATGGAACATGCAGATTGCAGAAAAATGTGGTGTGATACGAGGTAGGTGGTGTGATTTCCTCGTAGAGGAAATCTGAGCCCAGATTCAGATTCAGCAACCAAAATGACCCTAAATTGGTTTTAAAGTCCATGCAAAAACAAAACAAAAAAAATGTTGACCAGTGTTATATGTTCTGATAATGGATGCCAGGAACAGAGTCAAAGATATACCCCAGATGCAGGTCAGACCAGACATGGAATGAATTTCAAAACTGTAGAGCTTATTTACATCAGGAGTGTAGGACACAAAAACTGGTGAAGCGTAGGAACAACAAAAATACAATCTTCATCGACTCAGGGAGTCAGGAATCCACGACATGAGACTTCAAGGAAAAACTAATGTGGTCAGTCTTCAGGGAAGTGCAAAAAACCCCAAAATAAATTACGTACAAACAGTAGAGCAGTGGAGAAACCAGGACTTCAGAAGGGTTGAGCTATAAACCATAAGCTCTGGACAGCAGACATGAACACTGAACCACCACACCGCAGACAAAGACAAGCAATCAACCCCCAAGGAACACAAACTCAGCTGAGACTAAATACTAAACAAATACTAAATACAGGAAAGCAGAATGGCAGCACGCGCAAAAGAGTGATTTCACAGACATTAACGGATGAACACAAAGTTAAAAGTTGGATCACGGTGTCAAAAGAAATAAAGCCAGTGAGAGGAAGCACAGAGGCAACTGTTCAGGAACCCGTGGTTCGGGAACATACATGGAGGGCAGATACAAAGTGACACAGGACACAGACATGATAGAAACTTATGACAATATAGGAATAAAAAGCCAAAAGGCAAACACCAGAGGAGAGACAAGATTGGAGGGTAAATGAAAAGCAGACAAGACTAGAGGATGAGTGAAAAAGGCAAGACCAGTAACTACAACATAAACTAAGACCGAGGCCTAACCCAGACAGAATGACAGCAATGCAGAACTAAAGGACAGAAGACAAGACAGCACAGACAGATGAACAGATCTAAAAGACATGGGAACACCAACCAGGGTACTCCAAAACCCCCCTGACTAGACAAGAACCCTAACAGTTATATGTACGACCAAAAAGCATAAATGACATCCAAAAAAAGAAAAAAAAAAATCAGAACCATTCATAGGCACACCTGCAAGCAAATTGGTCTTTAAACACCACACACTACTTTGAATTTGGCACATGTTGATCTGTTACTTTTCCTGCCCTCTCTATGTTGAACCACAAAGAGTCAATGAAAAATTTCTTGAATATACATATGAAACGTGAAACTTGTGCTTTTGAATATGAGCAGGAAAAAAACATTTCTGAAAAAAGAAATCAAAGTGCTTGTGTGTGGTCTCAGCATTGGGATGAAAGAACAGTAAATTCAGCAAGTGGCAACACTAGGTAGCGATGGCAAGCCCACAAGTAGTTTTGAACCCACCTGATTTTTAATAACCATTCACTTGTGATGCTGCATATTTCTTCTTAATTTTGATATCACAGTCAGTTATGAGCATTACTTTAAAGAGCTTTAAAAAGCTATAAAAATCCTGCCACAGAACCACCATGAAACTATCTAAATAACTGAATAACTAGACAATTATTTATCATTTTAGTTGTCTCGGAATCCTGTGCACTGCTGTGATGTAATCCCACTGCTCTCTTTATTTATCAGAAAATTTTGCTGTCTAGGTTGTTTTGTATAAGTCATAACATATGCATTAAAATTGTCGTGTTCATCTTTTAGGTCCTGTTTAGTGCATGCGCAATGGTTATAACTGAGGCCCTGGATTCTATTCCTGCACATGCTTCAGGGACAGCTTCAGTAATAATCTAAATGGAGCCATCACAAACTTACTGGAGGACACTGTTCAGTTGTATAACTCCAGTGTTGCTAACACTTCATCAGCTTCTAGTAACCATCATAACAAATTTGAAGGTGCTGTTGCTAATATATAAAACACTGAATGGCGAAGCACCCTCTTACTTGGCATGACTTTGAAGGTCTAATTGGGCAGCACAGTCTCGTTTGAGGGCAGGCGCTAAAGGGTTAAAATATGATGCATATGATGTAATTGTTCTACTTCCGGGGACAGAAACACAGCACTTTCTCAGATTTTTGGGCAAATTGCATGAAAACAAAGTGAAAATACAAAGAAAAAGCTGTTGAGGCGGTTGTGCAGGTGAGCGAATAGAGCTACTCTGGTTAGCTGTGTAGGCTAACACTTACCAACACGACGTCACCCATTTGCCTCCTCATCCCTTCTCCACTGGGAACCGAAGAAAAACTGCACTTTTTGCAACTGCTTTGGTGATTGCAAAGCTGAAAACAAAACAGTACACCAGAGCGACTGTCCCCATAGGTGGTCATATCCCACAATATCATGCAGGGTTCAAACGAGACTGTGCTGTCCTATATACACAACATCCTGAAGTTGGATTATCATTATGCACACTTTGTATCCCCACAGTTCAAAAGGCATCAGCAGAATGCCTTTCTCTTATTGTGCACCTTTTTCATGGAATAACTTGCCACTAACAGCAAGACACTCAGTCTCTGTTGAGTGATTTCAATCCAGACTCAGAACACACTCCTTGCTGGACTTTACATTTAGTTACTGCTGTGATTTTTGCACAATTGGTTGTTCTCATGTCTTTGTTTAAATTGTTTGATGTTGCATGTTTCTTGGGACCAACACACTTGCTGTTGGGTGGGCCTGACCAGCCTGCCAACTTGCTCTAGGCTGAAACGCAATGCAAAATATTTCTCTTTATAAATGTTTGGCATATTAAAAATGTGTTGTATTACTGTGATTTTTTTGCATTGTCAGGTCAGATGGCACTCCACATTGCAATAGAGCGCCGCTGTAAGCAGTATGTGGAGCTGTTGGTGGAGAAAGGTGCTGATGTTCACGCCCAGGCGAGGGGACGCTTCTTCCAGCCCAAAGATGAGGGAGGTTACTTCTACTTCGGTAATGAGTTTTGAAATACATGCAAACACATTCACTGAGATTTATACATGAACATTTCAAGGCACTGAATATGTCTTGGACTTCATTTACATTAATTGTTAAGAAATACAAACAGCACAATACTGTATGGTAAGTCTGCATGGAGTAGGCAGTTCTCAAAAACTGATGATCCAAGAAATGAAAGAAGCCACCAAGACACCAATTAGATGCTATGACTATGACAGGAGAAGCTGTGCATATCTCAACTGTTGCACACAGTCACAGATTCTTGGTGGAATGAAGCAGAGAAGGATTTCATTCATTTGTGCATTTTCTGCCACTTCTGAGTCTGGGTTACAGGAGCAATAGACCATGTCCTGGGTCTTCTCCGGAGCAGTGGCTCTACCCTGAGTCCTTTGCAGATAGTTGAGCTTCTCACCCTGTCCCTGACTGTAAGCTCAGATACCTTCAGTCATAGCTTCAATCATATTCTTTTGGTCATGACCCAAAGTTCATGAACATAGATGAGGATGTGAGCATAAGGATGGGAGATTCATGCATTTGTCTCTTCCAGATTGGACTACTGCAATGTTTTATTTTCTGGTTTACTGCAGTCCAACATTAGGGGTCTCCAATTGGTTCACAATGCTGCTGCCAGACTTTTGACAGGAAGCAGAAAGTTTGACCACATTACACCCATTTTGGCATCTCTTCACTGGCTTCCTGTCCATGTGAGATCAGATTTTAAGGTTCTGCTATTAACCTATAAAATTGTTCACGGATTGCTACCTCCCTATTTAGCTGACCTAATTAAACCGTACGTACCGGCCTGGGCTCTGCGTTCTCAGGGTGAAGGACTACTTTGCGACCCTAGGGTGAATGAAAAGTCTGCGGGTCATAGAGCTTTCTCTTATTGTGCCCCTGTTCTGTGGAATGATCTTCCTGCGTCAATAAAACAGTCAGATTCTGTAGAGACTTTCAAGTCCAGACTTAAGACGCACTTATTTTCCCTTTCGTATGGCTAGCATACTGGCATAATATATTACTATGCTTTCTACCTTTTTAAATGAATTTTATTAGCAAACGGAGCAGGCCGCAGCCTCAACTTTATCTAAAGTCTGGGTCTCTTAGTGAAGCTTAGGGCAAGTGGCCGGCAGTCACCTTAGTATCTCTTCTGTTTTTCTTGTTGCTTAATGCTGACAAATTGTACCATATTTGTTGTCTTTCTGCCGCCTGATTCTGTTTTTTTTCTCTCTCTCTGTTTGAGGTGCAGCTCCATCCAGAAGTGGGAGTAGGTGTCGTCTTCTGCAAGCCTTCTGTCCTGGAGACCAGCATAGACTCCCAAAATTTCCTGTATATTTGCATTGTCAAGTGTATCTGTAGCATGGCCCAACCAGAAGGTCACCCCTTTGAGTCTGGTCTGCTTGAGGTTTATCATTAGAGGGAGTTTTTCCTTACCACTGTTGCCTATGTACTTGCTCTTGGGGTTGGTAAAGTTAGACCTTACTTGTGTGAAGCACCTTGAGGCAGCTTTGTTGTGATTTTGTGCTATATAAATGAAATAAATTGAATTGAGCATAAATCGTCTGGTAAATTGAGAGCCTTGCCTTCTGGTTCTTTCTTCACCGTGATGGTCACGTACTGCATCCATAAGACACCAGATGCCACCCCAATCCATCTACCGATATCATGATTCTCATCCCAGTCACTTCACACTCTGCCTCAAACCTGGCATTGGAGAGAAGGATTTGCAGACAAGAAAACAGATCAAATCTAGGCTAGATTTGATCTGTAGCAAACAAACTTTACGTGACAGCTAAATAGATCTTTGTCATTTGATTGATGGATTGTAGGTCAGTGACATTCATTATTTGTCCCAATGTACGACTGATGTCATGTACCATGCATTTTGGTTCTGTTTACTGTGGCTTTTCATCCCATACATTTTGCTCAATTGAATGCCCCTATTAGCTTTTTGTAAAAATGCTTTGATAATACGAGTACCACCTCTCTGTACATGCCTCAGTTATGCCATACCCCAGGAAAAACTGGTCATACTGCATTAATTTTCTTGTAAATTTAGTTAAAATTTTCAAGTTGCTAAAGGCTCTAATGGTCAGAAACGGAAGAATTACCATCGTAATAGTCAAACAAAATTCTACTGCAACTCATATCTCAGGAACCAAAAAGGCAAGAGAACGGATTCAGTGGTTAAAATAGTCAGAATTCAACATTTTTCTTGAAATTTCCTGGAATTGACCCAAGTGAAATCATCATTTGTTGCTTGGCAGTAACCACAGATGCTGGGGAGCATTGAAAATCTGTCTTTTTGGAGTAACTGAAATAAAAATGACCAGAAACGCCTGTTTTGATTACCTCTAACAAAGTTGGCCCATTGAAAAGATGAACTTAATGTCACTGTAGTAATAACGGAAATTAGTTTTGTATGTTATGATGGAAATGAAAAAACACTCCATAAATCTGCTTGGGCAAGTTTTGTTTCTGTAGGATTTTTTTTTCTTCCCTACATGAACATGTCTGTCTTTTGTAACACATCAAAGGACTGTGTTACAGCAGCTGGAGGGATGAAATGGTTAATGTATATACATTTTCTAAGCCAAACAAATCTCCATGGAGGAAATGAAGACCCCACCCTCTGCTTTTTAAACATGTCAAGTCCGAACTGGCACATCCATTCAGGATACTGCTGAGGCCCAGTGGTGGACTCCACCTTAAACCCCAATGTTTGTCTGAAGTGTCGCACGAGAAAGCACAATTGGCAGTATTCCAGAAATGCATGTAAAGGAATGCACTGTCATATGTGAAAGAGGTGCCTGTGTTCCGAAGTTAAGAAAACTAAATATTTTCTCAAAGAACCTCTGCTACCTCTGAGAGAAAAATACTCCACAGGCCAAGCAGATTTTTGGTAACACCTAATGTGACTAAACAACACTTAGAATTCAGCCTCAGTATACCATAAACTATTCCAAAATGTGTAATAACCATCTCTGAGTGGTAGCTATATCCAGGTAAGGGTCAGTGAAGGAAAAATGCTCAAATCATATTGAAACCTTTACCCCATTATTCATTCATTCACTTTCAGCCACAGCAGGCAGCAGCCTGGCAGCAGAGCAAGCAGCTCATCCCACACTTTCCTATCAGCCAAGTCCTTCTTCCCAGGAGATCCCAAGGTTTTCCCAAGACAGCTGGGAAATATAATCTCTCTAGTGTGTGCTTGGTCTTCCTCGGGGCCTATTTCCAGTTGGACATGCCTGGAAGCCCTCCTTAGGGAGACGACCAGGGGGTGTCCTCACCAGATGCCCAAGCCACCTCAACTGGCTACTTTCGATCCGAAGAAGTACCGGATTTACTCCGAGTCCCTCCTGAATAATCAAGCTTCTTATCTTGTCCAGGAGTGCAAGAAGTATACAGTGAGGCAAATAAGTATTTGATCCATTATCGATTTTACAAGTTTTCCACCTACAAAGAATGGAGAGGTCTGTAATTTTTATCGTACGTACACTTCAACTGTGAGAGACAGAATCTAAAAAAAAAAAAAAAGGGTTAGGGCTGTTCATGTTATATAATGAAAACATAAAAGTTGTGAGAGACTTCAGGCCACATGTTGTTTTTGTTCCACTTGGGGTTTTATAGGTGCAGACCAAATTTGAACTCAGTCATATAAGATTTACATCTGTAGATGTAGATTTAGAGGTCCCCCAGAGTGACACATTTTCCTCTCTCTCCGCTGGCAAGGCAACGTCACCCTGACGGGAGAAGACTCTGATGTCATTATTTTTTTTTTTACAGGTACATGTGATGGCTTCTATTTGCAAAAAGTGGTAGTTGATTGGTCACCCAGAGGAGAACATGACTGGAAGTTGTCTCCCCTTTTTGCTTGTTTGGGGAAATTTGTTGCTTTGTGGGGGACCCCTAAAGAATGTCCGATTACAAAAAAAATTGGCACAGATCTTTTATTTTATTAGTGGAACAAAATTATGGGATGAAACAACAAAAAAATGTCGACAAAGGCTTTTCAGTTTGTACAGGAGTAAATAATATATATTATTATACATATATAGTTACACCAATTTTGGTAAAATGTGAAGCAAACTACTGGTTGGGCAAAATATGACTTAAAAAGGAATAGTTTTCACAATATATTATGCTTAGTTATAACGTTACATGATAAAATAGGTCATATGTCACAGAAGCCAATGGATGTTCACTCTTTTTGCCTGTCTTTGGAGACCAAGCATTCACAAAGTCAGAAATATTCCCATTTTTTATCCTATTTGCGCAACCAGTAAGTTGCATCACATTTTACCAACATTGGAGTAACTTTATATTTTACCCTTGCACAAACTGAAAATCAGCCTTTGTTCTTATTTTTGTTGTTTTCACCCCATAACTCTATAGCGTTCATAGACTGTACAAACTACACTTTTTTGTTATCCTTATAATCAGTCAAATAATGTTGTGTACCTCTCAACATGACACCAGCATTCATAAATTTTGACTTTATTTTAATCTTTCATAGATTGGTTATATTTTGTGGTTATAATTACCACTCTTGGGTGGATATCATATGTTTCTAAGCAGGCTATGGTGTACAGAGACTTGGTTGTAAGTGTTGTTTTGTTAACACCTTGGTGGTGTTACTGATTACTGGTATGTAAGAAATTGGCTGTGGGCTCATGAACTAAAAAAGAATAAAGGTTGCTGTACACTGCCCTCTTTTGACATCTTTTAGGGACTACATTTGCCTTGTGGTAGAAATAACATTTTGACCTTCTGATTCTAATTACAGCAGGTTTAACTGATTTTCATGTGATACAGTGCATCCAGAAAGTATTCACAGCATTTCACTTTTTACACATGATGTTACATTACAGCCTTATTCCAAAATGGATGAAATTAGTTTTTCCCCCTCAAAATCCTACACACAATCCCCACAATGACAATGTGAAAAATGTTTTTTTTATTTTTTGCAAATGTATATATATATATATATATATATATATATATATATATAGTGTGTGTGTGTGTGTGTGTACAACCCTATTAGATGTACAAAAGTATTCATAGCCTTTGCCATGAAGCTGAAAACTGAGCTCAGGTACTGTACATCCTGTTTCCACTGATCATCCTTGAGATGTTTCTGCAGCTGAATTGGAGTCCACCTGGGGTAAATTCAGCTGACTGGACATGATTTGTAAAGGCACACAACTGTCTACATATAAGGTCCCACAGTGCATGTCAGAGCACAAACCAAGCATGAAGCCAAAGGAATTGTCTGTAGACCTCCAAGACAGGATTGTCTGGAGGCATAAATCTGAGGAAAGGTACAGAAACATTTCTGCTGCTTTGAAGGTCCCAATGAGCACAGTGGACTCCATCATCCATAAATGGAAGAAGTTCAGATCCACCATGACTCGTCCTAGAGCTGGCTGCCCGTCTAAACTGAGCGATCGGGGAGAAAGGCCTTAGTCAGGGAGGTGACCAAGAACCCGATGGTCACTCTGTGAGAGCTCCAGCATTTCTCTGTGGAGAGAGGAGAACCTTCCTGAAGGACAACCATCTCTGCAGTAATCCACCAATCAGGCCTGTATGGTAGAGTGGCCAGACGGAAGCCACTCCTTAGTAAAAGGCACATGGCAGCCCACTTGGAGTTTGCCAAAAGGTACCTGAAGGACTCTTAGATCAGGAGAAAAAAAATTCTCTGGTCTGATGAGACAAAGATTAAACTCTTTGGCATGAATGCCAGGCGTCATGTTTGGAGGAAACACAACATCCCTACAGTGAATCATGGTGGTGGCAGCATCATGCTGTGGGGATGTTTTTCAGCAGCAGGAACTGGGAGACTAGACAGGGTGAGGGGAAGAAGAATGCAGCAATGTACAGAGACATCCTGGATGAAAACCTGCTCCAGAGCACTATGGACCTCAGACTGGGGTGACAGTTCATCCTTCAGCAGGACAATGACTCTGAGCACACAGCCAAGATATCAAAGGAGTGACTTCAGGGCAACTCTGTGAATGTCCTTGAGTGGCCCAGAGCTCAGACCTGAATCTGATTGAACATCTCGGGAGAGATATAAAAATGTCTGTGCACCGACGCTCCCCATCCAACCTGATGGAGCTTTGAGGTGTTGCAAAGAGGAATGGGCAAAACTGGCCAAAGGCTTGTGGCATCATATTCAAGAAGTCTTGAGGTTGTAATTGCTGCCAAAGGTGCATCAGCAAAGTACTGAACAAAGGATGTGAATACTTACGTACATGTGGTTTCATAGTTTTTTTTATTTTTAATAAACTTGCAAAAATGTAAAAAAAAAAAAACCTTTTTCATGTTGTAATTATGGGGTGTTGTGAGTAGAATTTTGAGGGAAAAAAATAATTTCATTCATTTTGGAATAAGGCTATAACATAAGAAAATATGGAGAAAGTGAAGCGCTGTGAATATGTTCCGGATGCACTGTACTTCTACAGCACTGAAAATCAGGCAGGTATATTCTTTACTGAACCTATTTTTAAGAATTGTTTATTTGATTGTGTTAATGTGTTGTAGTCTTCACGCGTCACAGAGGAGATGATTTCTATTTGCACTTAGCACGATTGTCATTCCTAAATCCCAGCATGTCTGGGCACAGTGTGAGTAATTTGCTGCGGAGCTTTGCGGTGAGGTGAACAGGAACCTGGCAGGCCTGATGGCTAATGGGATTTAGACTCACGCTAACACTCTGCATGCACCCGTGCAAATCCGTGAAGAGGAGTGTTTCTATGCGAGGTGACAAAGTAATCTATCACCCATAGCAACGGCTCATTTTCAGCAGCTGCTTTTGGCACTCTGACCCCATTGCGTATCTCCCTCAAACAACTGCTAATTGTGCTGTTTTCATAGCACGGATTTACTAAGTCATATCTGTGATCCATGTTTAATAAGCTTTGCAAGAACGTACTAAAGCCAGTTATAGTTCTTAATTAAACATCCCACTGATGTGCTAATTTTGAAGTTGAAATAAAGCCCTGTCACTGTCTTGTGATTACTATCACTCATCCAGGTGAGTTGCCACTCTCTCTGGCCGCATGCACTAACCAGACTGATATTGTGCACTACCTGACTGAGAATCCACACAAGAAGGCAGACCTTCGGCGCCAGGATTCCCGTGGAAACACAGTACTGCACGCGCTGGTGCATATTGCAGACAACACCAAGGATAACACCCGATTTCTCACCAAGATGTACGACCTGCTACTGATCAAGACGGCCAAGCTTTACCCAGACTGCAACCTGGAGATCATCCTCAACAACGACGGCATGTCACCTCTTATGATGGCGGCCCAGCTGGGCAAAATTGGGGTAGGAATGATGATGCACCTGCTAAATTTCTGCTTGTTAATTCACTGTGTCCAAGTGGAACGTCTGTGGGCTGTTTGCAGATTTTTCAGCACATCATCCGCCGTGAGATCAAAGATGATGAAGCTCGGCATCTGTCTCGCAAATTTAAGGACTGGGCTTATGGTCCGGTGTACTCCTCCCTGTACGATCTGTCATGTTTGGATACCTGTGGAGAGGAGCCATCGGTTCTTGAAATCCTAGTCTACAATAGCCGCAACGAGGTGAGTCACAGGAAGCTGCTTTGTGTGTGCCCAAATCAGTGTTGAATTTCTCTTTTGCATACCGCCAGTGTTGTGTTTCTCATTCTGTGGTCAGAATCGACATGAGATGCTGGCAGTCGAGCCCATCAATGAGCTGTTGAGAGCAAAATGGCAGAAGTTCGCTGCCGTCACTTTTTACATCAGTGTGGTTTCCTACCTCGTCACCATGATCATTTTCACTGTAGTGGCTTACAGCCACCCGACAGATGGAACGGTGGGAGAAAATACACTGATAGTGGAGATATTTTCACAATATGGCTACAAAGATCAAGATTAATGACCTAAAACTGTTAAATAAATTGGGTAAGGTTAGATGTCTTGTCTTTGTTCCAGCCTCCTTACCCTTACACAACCTCCACCGATTACCTGCGGATGGCCGGGGAGATCGTCACTCTTGCCTCAGGAATCTTTTTCTTTCTCACTAACGTGAGTTTCTGAAGCTTTGTTTGATCATCTCTTGTTTCAAACTCAAATCTACAACAACAGTGTTATCAAGACTGAAATGCGCCTCCTGCTGTTTGCAGATTAAGGATGTCTTCCTGAAGAAGTGCCCCGGGGTCAAGTCTTTATTTATTGATGGTTCCTTTCAGTTGCTCTAGTAAGTCTCCTGTCCTCTGTCCTTGCTCCCTCCTTCCTCACCTCTGCCGAAGCTCTTGCTGACTTTTACCTGAGGCAGTTTTTGCTTTTATCCACTTAATCATCATATTAATCCCACAGCCTCATCCCTTGCATGCTTTAAAGTGTGCATCATTAATTAAACCCATGATCTAAACAAAGAGTAGAGAATGTCAAGCACATCTCTGATCTATATTAAATTATTAGCAACAGGACTGACAGGGAAAAGCTTTGTTCACCAGTTGTTATTGTTTCTTGTTGGCTTCCAGCTTCATCTACTCCATCCTTGTGATTGTCACAGCCGCCCTCTACCTGTCAGGTGTGAAGGCCTATGTGTCGGTGATGGTGTTTGCGCTTGTGCTAGGCTGGATGAACACACTTTACTTTACAAGAGGCTTGAAACTCACTGGAACCTACAGCATCATGATACAGAAGGTTAGATAAAAATGATAATGTTCCAGCACACACGGCGGAACCAGCTTCAGGTGAAGCGGGATTTGTGACTTGTTTGGGTGTACAAATGGGGGCATACAGAAAGTCTTAAAAACCTTTAGCCTTTTTCCTGCATTCTAAGACAATCTGGGAAGCTAGATACTGACTTCATCATCATTTTTAATCAACAATTTTTATTTTAAACACCGGAAAATCTTCTAATTCTGCATTTAGCAATTTTTCAATTTCAATTTATTTTCATTTACATAGCGCTTCACACAGGTAAGGTCTAAACTTACTAACCCCCAGAGCAACAGTGGTAAGGAAAAACTCCCTCTGAAGAAGAAACCTCAAGCAGGAAAGACTCAAAGGGATGACCCTCTGCTTGGGCCATGCTACAAACATAAATTACAGAACAATTCACAGACGAATATACGAGGTCTGTTAAAAAGTATCGGACCTTTTTATTTTTTTCAAAAACCTGATGGATTTGAATCACGTGTGCTTGCATGAGCAAACCTTGAACCTTCATGCGCATGCGTGATTTTATACTTTTAGATCATTTTTATATAATACTTTTCTAACAGACCTCGTACAAGAAATGCTGTTGGCGCACAGGACAGGAGGGTCGCCAACACAAATACAACTCCCATCTCTGGATGGAGCTGCACCTTTAACAGAAAGAATCAGGCATCAGATAGACAAAAAATACTGTATAATTTGTCAGCATTAAACAAGAAAAACAGAGAAATACTAAGGTGATCACCGGCCACGAGCCCTAAACTTCACTAAAAGACCCAGAATTTAGGTAAAGTTGAGGCCGCGGCCCGCTCCAATTACTAATAAATGAATTAAGAGTAAAAAGCATTAAAACTATACCAGTATGCTAGCCATATGAAAGGGAAAATAAGTGCGTCTTAAGTCTGGACTTGAAAATCTCCACAGAATCTGACTGTTTTATTGACGTTTTATTGTTTTATTGATTCTGCATTTAGCAAGCATTCATCAATCAGCCTTTGTTTATACAAGACATTTCTGATATTTTATCATACCTTTGGTTGGTGGCTCAGGGGTGGAGGCAGGCCCGGCGCCAGAAAAAAAATATACACATAGACCACATATAGACCAGGGGTGGGCAATCATGTGCCATGAAGGGCCAAGACCCTGCAGGTTTTCCTTGCAACCAATCACCTCAGCAGGTGATTTCATGAATGATCAGGTGTTTATGCTGAGGGGAGAAGCTCAGCAGCAACCCACCTGCTGAGGTGAGTGTTGCAAGGAAAACCTGCAGTGTCTCGGCCCTCGTTGCCCACCCCTGGTATAGACCCTCGGTCAAGTGATCTCCTGCATACCACAAAACCAAACCAACAACTGATCTGAGAAACGACACGAGACAGTAGATTAACCCCACATACAGCCCTCCATCACAAGCGCAAACACAGCGCAGTTGGGCATGACAGTCACACAACGGGTCAAAGATAAACCTTTCATGTAGATATATTTACAACAGTACATAACTTTTATCTTATCATAAAAGTCCATATCTTAACATAAAATTCTGTGTGGAAACTGGATGCTAGCCTACCTCAGAAGAGTTGAAGCCTTCAGTTGGATGCTGCGTTGAATCTTCTGAGAAGGACATCTCGCCACTCTCCGTTGAATTTCCTGGTTAGGTCATTCTCAAATGCCAGCCTTATTAACGGCCGTCGGCCATCGTGGCTCGTGACGGTTCCACGCTACGCGCTGATTACCTCGCGCACTGTCGATGAGCAAACACCAGAGAGAGCAAACAGTTCTCTCATGTAAAGTCTCATGTTTTTTGTGTGTTCCCTCGCAATAACCTAATATCATATTAAAGTTCATGCCTATCAGCGCGCACAGTGAGTGGAATCAGGCGGTGGGAGACTGAACGTATATGCACGCACGCATACACAGCAGACAACAGTAGGATTTATGACAGATGAGGGAGTAAGTTGCTGCACCTTCAGCTGTATGACTCCGTATGAAATATAGTTTATTTCTACAACAGTGTAAGTAGCAACACCTGTTATGAATGTTTATGTTTTCTTTTTTTACTGTCCTCTCATGGATCATGTTGCTGTCTGCTGTGTGTGCGCGTGCATATACGTTCAGTCTCCCCCCACCTGATTTCACTCACTGTGCACGCTGATAGGCATGAAATAAAAAGAGAAAAAAAAAAGCTTCCGACGTGTGGTTTTTGAATGTACAGTGTGAACAGTCAGATCGCATCAGAGCATCGGGCCGTACAGTGTGAAAACATTAATCGTGTGCTCTGAACTTTTAAACCCTGCGGTTTTGTCGCACAGTTTGAGCTGGAGCCAAGTACAACGATTGAAAATATCGTACAGTGTATGTCCAGCCTAAGTTCGCCTTTTGTTCATGCAGCATGCTGCGTCTGTGATCACTGAACACTCTTTTTAATGTTGAGAGAGTTCTCGCACTAACTGGACTTGACGAATCCCAGGAAATCCAGCTCTGACACTGCTTGAATAAATCGAGCATGCTTTCGTACACCTTGGCATAATCGCTGGACTCAGGATCCTTGCCCTCTCTTACTCTCTTGCAGGGGTTTTGTCTGCTTGGGTTCATGTGTCCCTGTCTCTCTTGTCTGTCTCTTCTGGTTCTTGGTGGTGGGTGTTTCCCTCTCTCTGGCTACTCACCCATTCTGGTGTATTTCAAGCGCATCTCCTTCCAGTCTGCACCTCATCACCTGGGTGTTTATAAGCTCCTCATTTTGCTTTGCTCCTTCGCCAGACTGATGTGCCTTGTGGCTCTTTCCAGCTCATTATCTTGTATTATCTTGCCTTGCTTTGTTTGCCTCATCGTGTTTTTGACTACCTGCCTGTGTACCTCGACCACGCCTAAGCCTGATTTTGGACTGCCTTTCTGTGTACTGACTCCAGCCTGTGAACAAAGTAAACATCTTAACTCTTCTGAGCTGTGTGCGTGCGTTTTGCATTTGCATCCAGCCAACTCTGCCTGAACAACCTGATGATGATCAGCAAATCAGGAACAGGTTTGCATGAAAAGCACCAGAACAAGGGTGTGGCCAAAGAGAGGGAAACACCCACCACCAAGAACCAAGAGACAGACAAGAGAGATAGAGGCAGATCCAAGCAGAAAAAACCCAGCAAGAGAAAAAACATACAAAAACCAATGAAATAAGAAAAATATCAAACAGACCACAGAAACAAAATAAAAACAGATAAACTCAAATCCTGACAAAAATGTTAGTAATCATTGCCGTTTTTTGTGTACATATATAACGGCACGAGATCGTCCATTTGTTTACTCCCTAATATTGATACCCCCCCCCCCCAAAAAAATTACATATCAGTTCAGTTCTAGTTGCACCCCCCGATCTGCTACTGCCTCTTTTCATTGGTATAAAAATATTTGTGTATTTTTTCCTCCTTTGCAGATTCTTTTCAAAGACCTTTTTAGATTTCTGCTGGTTTACGTGCTCTTCATGATTGGTTATGCATCAGGTGGGTTGGTCATCAGCAAACCTTTTCAATTCAGTTCATTTCATTTATCAGTGTATCTCAGTTAGCTGCTGACATATAACTAGTCTTCTGATGTTTTTAACCTGCAGCCCTGGTGTCACTGCTAACGACATGTCCTCAGTCTGGCACAGAGTGCGACGGGGGCTGCCCCACCTACCCCAACTGCAGGGACACAGACACCTTCAGTGTCTTCTTGCTGGACCTCTTCAAGCTGACCATTGGGATGGGAGAGCTGGACATGATCCACAGTGCACAGTATCCCGCGGTTTTCCTCATCCTGCTAGTGACTTATATCATTCTTACGTTTGTACTCCTGCTCAACATGTTGATTGCTTTGATGGGGGAGACGGTGGGACAGGTGTCAAAGGAGAGCAAAAAGATCTGGAAGCTTCAGGTGAGCTGGAAGTGGCTATCATAATTAATGATCAACGATGAAATTTCTTTATAAACTTATTTAAATATGTGACTGAAGTGGGCAACGACCATCCTGGACATTGAGCGTTCTTTCCCAGTCTGCCTTCGTAAGTCTTTTCGAGTTGGGGAGATGGTGACTGTTGGGACAAACTGGGATGGCACGCCCGACCGACGCTGGTGCTTCAGGTGCTTTGGAAAACTCATAGTCAAGTTCAATCAGTAATGCCAGGGTTGCTTCAGATAACACAATCACTTGTCTTCATGCTATGTCAGGGTGGATGAGGTGAACTGGTGCCACTGGAACCAGAATCTGGCAATTATCAATGAGGATCCAGGCAAGACTGAGACCTGTCAAACCAACAGGTTACAGCAGAGTGTCAGAGGCCTGAGGAGAGGTGAGAGTCTAATCTCCATTCTGATGAGGAAAAAAAATGTGTAGAATATATTGCTCAATGGAGCTGACATGTATAAATGAATCAAATTACTAAAAAAAAACAACTTCCCAATACAAAACATACCTTCCTGTCTGTTCTGATGCAAAATGCCGTGGATGGGAACATAAAGCAAAATCATCCAGACACAGTGGAAGGACCATGCACCAGCACAGGCAGCTCTATGAGGGGCCTGCACCCCCCCCCCCACACACACACACAGACACTGTTATGTTCTGCATAAATCGTGTGAAATTAACATGTATGTAGTCAACACTTGAATATATCTTTAAAATCATATTTCCACATTCACTCAAAATTCTGTTGCCCCACTATGAAATAATCACTCCTTAACTCACTCCAATTAAAAAAAAAAAAACATCTGGATCCGCCACTGTGCACATCCAGTTAATGATCAACCTGGCTCAGAATGAGGATGAGCTCACCAATGACACTGAATGTTTCTGCAAAACCTAGATACATAATAAGCTGTAAATAACTTTACAAATGACTGAATGAAAGTTGAAACAGCTGAATAAAGCTCTTAGTTCTTTGGGCTTTTATTGTGTGTTGCAAATGTTGCAGATTATCATTTGAATATTTAATACCAACATCTGCACCTACAGTTGTGTTCAAAATAACAGCAGTGTGTTTAAAAAAAGTGAGTAAAGCTCAAAATCCTTATAAAAGCTTTAATTTTCATATACGCAAATGCATTGGGAACACTGCACATTCTGTTTCCAATCAAAACATGAAGAAAAATGTATAAAATTTGTTATTACTTTACAGAACATGAAGAAAAAGGAATATCAGGCTGTGTGTGTGTGTGTGTGTAATTTCAGTTCAACACTTTTTACTTTGAAAACAGCATATATTAAAGAAATGTATTATTAAAACAAACAAAAACATGTATAAATAGTGTTGACTTAAGGAATCAAGCCAAATATATAATAATGATTATAGATATTTACATTCACAGAACTTAAGGGGTGGTGGCCAAGTGGTTAGCGCCCTTAGTTTAAGTTCAGCAGGTACTTGGTTCAAACCCCAGCCCTGCCACAGTTTTCCATGTAATGTGGAGTTGCATCCAGTGTAAAACTTGTGCTACAAATCAACATGTAAATCCAACCTCGAAGCTGCACGTTGCGCCTTACTCACATTTAAGGTGCTTTTTAAAAAAATAAAAATACCTGACACTTATATTACCTTCCATCCAGACAAACAAGCTCCTGTATTATTCATTTTATTTTTTTCAGATCGCTGGTCCACGGTGGTGCCACGGGTGGTGGAGTTGAGCAAAGGGCTGCAACCCCGTGATCTCATGATAGAGATGGAGCCGCTGACACCCAGGCACTGATGCATGCAGACGACTTGTGCTTCTCACAGCAGAACGAACGTCTGCTACAGCAGAGACATCATGTGACTGGGGATGAGTTTGGCTTTAAGCGTGCTCATTTGCACAAATCTCATTGACCTTTTGTTGAGGAGTATTGTAAACACTGCTGTCAGACAGTAATAGGGCAGAGGAATGAGAACATGGAGACACTGGATGTACAGTGATTCACCAAACAGAGGAGAACCTCCAGCAAACCCTGACATATAAATGATGAAAATGTTTTATATCAACTATACTGGACTCTATCAGAAGCTGTTCACTCAGGGATTCTGTCAGGCTTAAAGTTTTACACAAAACAGATTTATGAGTGTTGTAATCGCTAGAAGAAGCATCATCATTAGCAGGATACATCAAGAAACGATTTTTGTATTGATGCATCTGCAACTATAATATTACAGGGACGTATTCAAGAAAAGTTTTCATTTGAACTGAAACAATGCATTATGTCAAACTTTTTGATGTGCTCAGCATTGTATAAATACATTATTCTCAGCGCGATGGGCATGATGAGCAGGTTACAGTTGTCAAGCGACTAAACTAATGCAAGACAATAGCCCTCCGTGTTGTGGTTTGTCTTTGAATTTCCAGTGTTATTGTTCCTTTTCAGCTGGGGTATTTGCATAATCAACTCTCAGGCCTCACCATTATGTGCTTCCCATATTTACTGCAGTGTTTTCATTGCAATTGGCTCCTTGCCCTGTGCAGCATTTTGTTTATGTGAATCTACTGTATGTATGCATGTATTTGTGCTATTGTATCACATCAGAATGTGCTATAAATTAGAGCCCATACAAATCATTTTCACCAATTCAGTGCTGCTGAGGGCGACAGGTTACTGTTCACCGTGTTCACATTGCTTTTATAAAGAGGAATGTCTGTGCATTTTTGTATTATATGGAGCACATTGCTGCACAGGATAGTAATGACCGGCATTAATAAAGCAAGCAATATTTTTCTCTTGTGGCATCTGTGTCTCCTGAATAATGTGTTGCAGGGAATTAGCTGCATGAATTACTTTAATTATTCAATTTACATCATCATCCTGACTATGACTGAACATTAGGCGGTTTTTCCTGGGCAAGTGTTAACTGCAATACAAACTGTGTAAGTAAAAACAAGGAAGAAGAAAACTAAGAGGAAAAACATGTTTCCTTTTGCAAGTGGATTTTAGTTGCTTTGAATGTAAATTAGTATTTGCAGTTGCATCACTGGTCAGTAGGGGGCTGCAGAGGCCTAAATTGTTCTCTTGTGCTCCCTGCAGAAAATCCAGACCAGGAAGAAAAGTGCTGTGTTTACAGTTACTGCAGGCCAAAATTGCAGCTGTAAATATGAGATTGTCAGTGCTGTTATGCTGTTAGCTTATGTGTTTTAGAATGCATGCACTTTTGAGGCGTTTGTTCTGAGGCTTTCACCTTTAAAAGACTCTTACTGCAACACCTGTCCAGTTATCAGTCAGAGGCTTGATTAGCTTTCGCGTTCAATCATCACAGCTCACCTTTTGGCTCCTCTTTAAAATGTCAGTGCTTCCTGATAACCGGAACCCCGTGCCTCACCTCTGTCCTGCTGCTACTCTCCCTGAGGCCAGCAGTGCTGAAGGACGAGGGGAATCTCTTGCCACCTTGGAGAAGAGGCTAATCCTCTTTACCCCAACTTTAACTGGGCCACTAATCCTCCAGGTTTATCTAAGCAGCGAGCACCTAGCGCTGCTGACAACTTGTCCTGCCCTCCTCCCTGCAGCCTGTTAAGTAGGCCAGGCCTTGGTCCTGCAAGTGTCACTGTCAGCAACTCTGGAACCGCACACTTGCACAGGAAGTGTGAGACGTTAACAAAATGGCTCGCTCACTCTGAGCTCATTTGTACTCTGTGTCACAAATGTGTTTCTGCAAACCAGGTGGAAACCAAAAGCATGATCATGCTGAAAATGGCTGCATGTAGTAAAGGGGAATTTGACATTTGTAAGTAAGCATACTTAAATATCAACAGTACAGATTGTTTGGCACTTGTCCATCCACTTAAGTTGTGTTTAGCCAGATGAGTCTCAAAGACGTGGACTTGATAGAGCATATTCTTTAATTTAAATTTGAAATTATTTCATTTATATAGCGCCAAAACACAACAAAGCTGTTATGTGTCGGACGCAGCTCGGAGAACCGACCAGCGTTTGAAGGACCCAGTATGAAATAAGCAGAGCACGGTACAAAGGCTAACTGAATTTAATACATAACAGTGAAAATGTAAGAACAGAAAGGTGCGGCCTGGCGTGGTGCGCTCCCAGCAGCGCTAACGGTCCGGAGCCAGAAGCTGTTTCGGACCCAAGGACCCCGCCGACACCCCCCAGGTGGCCGCAACAACCGAGTCTGTGAAAGAAGGAACCATTATGTGAGTCCACACTCTACACACAGAACACTTAAAGGTGTACAAACAGCAAACACTTCCTGGCTTGATTGCTGATCAGCTTCCAACCTGCAGGCATGGAACATCCAGTTCACAAAACTCCACCGCAGTGGAAGCTGATACATGACTAACAAACAGCTCAATACAATAAGGTGTGAGGGACACCGCATTTACTGACTGTATAACTGTTAGTCACAAAATCTAACGTACCTCAGGAAGTGTGCTGACGAGCGTGAGACCTCACCCCCTCCTCTTTCACAGACTGTGCATCAAACCTGGACGTTTCTCAGCATCCGCTGCTGATGAGATGGCTCCCGAGACGACGATCTCACCCGTCTGGTCACAAGGTCGAGTCTCTGGCAAATACACACTGTGCACTCCAGTCTTAAATGCCAACATGCTCCAATCCATCCAGATGCACCTCAGCTGTGAGTCCTGACGAGTCGCAGGTGATCAGGGTGAGGTCCTGACAGCCTCAGCAACACAGCCACTCAGTCCCAAATGCACGCCACCTGGGAGGAAAACAAACAGACAAACAAACCGGCAGCCAGGCCCCCCCCAGCCATATAACAAAAGCTGCCTCAAGGTGCTTCACACAAGTAAGGTCTAACCTTACCAACCCCTACAGTAAGCACACAGGTGACAATGGTAAGGAAAAACTCTATCTGATGATATGGAGGAAGAAACCTCAAGCAGACCAGACTCAAAGGGGTGACCCACTGCTTGGGCCATTCTAACAGAAGGTTTTGCAAAGTTTTACAAAGCTGAAGAAACAGAAAACAGTAAATCAAACTACAAGTTTACAACAGAAAATAAAAAAGATTCATTTGATGAGAAGTCCACACAGGTGTTTGCACCACAGGCAGGGGTCATCCAGGCTTCCTCATGCTGTCAGTGGACCTGTTCCTGTGACAACAGGTCCAGGATAGGCCCAGCATCTCACAAACCCTTCGTTTTGTAGTCCTGCAACCCTAAACAATGCTATACGTACCTCAGACAGAAACAGAGCAGAATCAGTCGGCCAGAAAAACTACACCTACACCTCTTTATTCATGAAGGGGACAAAATGTCATCAGTGAATCCTGCTTTAAAACAACACAGGCTGAACATAACGCAACAGGATGTCTCAGTCTAGATTAGACTGGATTAGATTAGATGCAATTTTATTAATCCCTTGGGAAGACTCCCTCAGGGAAACTGAGGTTCCAGCAGCATTCCATAGCAGCACACCTTGTAAGAAGCACACAGAGTATCAAAAGTGAAAGTAAAAAACAAAATGCAAATATAAATACACAATATAAATGCGAGACATACTGATCAATACTGGTTTACTGGCTACTACTGTTCCTCTCCTTCCCATCCTCTGTCTTCCTGTTACTCCTCCTCCACTGAGTGAGGAGTTGTACAGTTTGATGGCCTGAGGGACAAAGGAGTTTTTCAGTCTGTTAGTCCTGCACTTGGGAGCATGGCAACAAGCTTTAATAATTGAACAAATGTTTAGAAAAATTCAAGTCGAGCAACAATTAAACAATGCACAACAGAGATATTTGTCTAAACTAGAGGCAGCTGGGCTGGAGTCCAGCCTGCACAAACAGCCAGCAGATGTTTGGAATGAGAGCTCCAAAACACAGACAAAAGCGAAATATCAAGTTCAGTCAGGTCTGGGAGCACACAATGGTACTGCCCATCACTGCAGCCACGCCACCACGGAAACAACCGCCTTGGACCTGGAAGGCAACCCCTCAGGACGCCAACCGATCTATCCTCACATCTCTAAAATAACCATCTATCTACCACAGCCAGCTGAAGCACAAACACTCCTTTGCCATGAAGCTCAAAATTGAGCTCAGGTGCATCCTGTTTCCACTGATCATCCTTGAGATGTTTCTACAGCTTAATTGGAGTCCACCTGGGGTAAATTCAGTTGATTGGACATGATTTGGAAAGACACACACCTATCTACATATAAGATCCCACAGGAATTGTCTGTAGACCTCCAAAACAGGATTGTTATAAGGCACCAATCTGGGGAAGAGTAGAACCATCTCAAGGAAGATCAATGGAAACAGGATGCACCTGAACTCAATTTTGAGCTACATGACAAAGGCTGTGAATACTTACATACATGTGATTTCTTAGTTTTTTTTTTTTTTTAATTTTTAATAAATTTGTAAAAATCTAAAAAAAACCTTTTTTTACATTGTCCTTATGGGGTATTGTGTGCAGAATTTTGAGGGGAAAAAAGGAATTTCATAAATTTTAGAATACAGTAACATGTAGAATACATGTTACAGATGTAACATAACAAAGTGAAACACTATGAATACTTTCCAGATGCACTGTATTCTTCTGAATACTGCCAGAATTTGCTGGCACTGGTTTCACCTTCTTTGGCACTTGTCCCTCAGTGTTTTCAGTGGCATTGCTGCTATACTTCAACCATGACTCCATTGTGTGAGTTGTCAAGGTGGCAGTGATTGACAGGTGATGCCTTGTCGCATGTGCCAGGTTGGGCCAAACCATCCTGGAATGGGGGAGCTCTTTTTTAGGAAAATGAAATTGTGTAGCCTGCTGAATGTAAAATTCAGTCTATGAACTTTCACTTACATATATATTTTTTAATATTTATTATATAGGAATTTAATTTTTTTTTAATTGATGTTATTTTTAAAATATGTTTGTTTTTAAAATGGAGTGCATTCAAGTACCTTCAGGAGTAAATGCACCCCATTTGAGAACCATTGCCCTAAAAACCTGAATCTTTGTTCTCCTGCAAAGATGCCGGCATGGCCAAACACCCCTGTCCAGGGACCCCATGACTCCATAAGCTCTTCCCTGGCTTCTCTTGATCTCATAGGTTGATGATCCAGATTGGAATCTGATCATATACCACATCTGTTAGAAAAGTATCCGACCTTTTTATTTTTTGCTAAAACCTGATGGATTTGAATCACGTGTGCTTGCTTGAGCCAACCTTGAACCTTCGTGCGCATGCATGAATTTTTTCATTTCCATTTATTTGTACAAGGACAGCATACAATTACATTATGCTCATCAAGCAGAGATGTTTGTACCAGATTGTAGCTGCAACAGCTAATTTCCATCTGTAGTCCTTGAGGGTCAAGGGGATACACATAGGGCTATTAAATACATCACAAACAAACCTAGAAAATATATAATAATAAATTCAGAAAATATATAATATTAAATTCATTCTTACGTCATTCATTTCTAAAATACTGTGCCATATCAAAACATTTAAAACAACCATTCATAATTCATCCCTGTCACTCATAACATGTAGCATCAAAACATCAAAATTGTCAAGACATTCATAAATTCATCTAAACCTCTCAATTACTGTACAGTATCAAAACACTTGTAAAAGATATTCACCCTTCATACAGTTCATCTCTCAATTTCTATATAGAATCAGAATACTTATTACACATGTTCAGTGTTACCTTTAGCAATGCTATATATTTAGTGCCTACATCTTTGGTTTTGAAGAAGCCATGATTTTACCTTTACAGAAAATGTCTTAAAGTCTGGTTGTGTTTTTATTTCTTCTGATAATATATTCCACTTCTTTGTGGCTCTGTAAGAAAATGTCGATTGTGCAAATGCAGTGTTACATTTGGGAATGGTACACTGCCTCCGAGTGGTTGCTCTTGTTACCCTTGTTGTTGTATCAGAGGACAGGTGAATGAAGTTCTTGAGAGGTGGCGGAGCTTGATTATAAACTATTTTGTATACCATTTGAACCTCATGGAAAAAGATCAAATTTTCAAAGCTGAGCATAGCATATTTGCTCAAAATATGCGTCTCCTATCTTCGAGCCTGCCCACACGACACCTTTGTGAATTGACTCTTGTCTATTGTAATCTGTTGTATTTGTTGTGCACATTCACAACAACTTACGCTATCATTAAAAATTTCATTACAACATTTAATTTGTGTAATTTCACATTTTTGATGATCTTTGCCCATCAATTTATTGAGTGTTTCCCATAAGGCTTTATTATTGCCTTTTGCTTCTTTTATTTTATTTAGAAAAAAATTCGCTTTAGCTTTCCTGAGTTCTGATGTTACTTTGTTCCTCATCCCTTTAAATACTATGTGATCTGTATTCCGGCCTGATTTTATATCTCTAATTTTCATCATTTGCCTCAAGGTCTCATTTAACCAGGGTATATTTTGCTTTTTATCTTTTATTGGTACTGTCTTCCTGTATCTAGACAATATGTCTTGGATTGTACTTATTATTTGATTTGCCACATCTTCACAATCGGGTCCTACAATTTTTCCATCCCAGTTAATCAGCCCAAGATCATTTTCCAAAGGTTCTAAGTTTCTTTTTGGAATAATATCTACACATTTTACCTTTATTTCTCTATTTTGATTTTTAGTCCTAAATCGGGATAATTTACGTGCAACTAATGTAAGATTGTGGTCAGACATTCCAGTTATTAAATTGTATGTTTTAGAGATACGGTCTACTTTATTACTAAGAATTAAATCCAGTAACGTTTGTGATTTGTTGGTGATTCGGGTAGGCTTATTGATTAATTGTGACAGTTGATATTTAATGCACATGTCACTCAATTTCTTTCTTGTTTTTTTGTCCATCCAATTTAAGTTTCATTCCTGTCGACTGTGTCATTTGCTGGTAAGTAGCCTTTGTGTGAGGTCGTGTGTAGTGTGCTCGGCGGATTTTCATTGCAAGGAAAAAGACGGAACGACTGGAGCAGCGCTACTGCATCAAATTTTGCCAGAAACTGGGCGACAGCCAGGTGGAAACCATTCGGATTATTCAGACGGCTTTCGGTGACGATGCTATGGGCATCACACAGATTAAGGAGTGGTACAACCGGTTTAAAGATGTCCGCACAACGGTGGAGAGCGAGCCACGCTCCGGTCGGCCATCAACATGCTGAAATGACCAGATCATTTCCAAAGTGAACGCTGTGGTGATGCGGGACCGTCGTGTGACTATCTGAAAATTGCGGAAGAGGTGGACATCAGCACTTTTTCGGCACATTCCACTGTGACAGAAGATTTGGCCATGAAAAGAATTGGCTGTGAAATTCTTGCCGAAGCTGCTGATGGCAGAGCAAAAGCACCTTCGTGTGGAAGTCTCACAGGACATGCTGTGACATGCCCACCTCTTCCACAATTTCTCAGATAGTCACACGAATGAAAAGTCACCGAAAGCCGTCTGAATCATCCGAATGGTTTCCACCTGGCTGTCACCCAGTTTCTGGCAAAATTTGATGCGGCGCTGCTCCAGTCGTTCCATCTTTTTCCTTGCAATGAAAATCCGCAGAGAGCACAATACACGTCCTCACACAAAGGCTGCTTACCAGCAAATGACGCAATAGACAGGCGTGAAAAAAATTCACACATGCACACGAAGGTTCAAGGTTTGCTCATGCAAGCACACATGATTCAAATCCATCAGGTTTTTGAAAAAAATAAAAAGGTCCAATACTTTTCTAACAGACCTCGTATTCAGTGTTTTGCTATTACTGATAAAGCAATATGGGATTTGCTAGAGTAGGTGTGAGCAACATTATCTGAAGACTTCCAAATTTGTGCCAGTCTGTTGTTGTTTGTTTGTTCAGTCTCTCAGAATTTGAGTAAAAAGACACTGAACAAAAGTTAGTGACAAAAAAGATTTTCTTGCTGACTGCCCAAAAAGCTTTGGCATTCTCAGGGTAGTCACATTTATGAAAGATCTTATCATCTTAGCTTTGATAATGTGAATCGATTTATAGCAGTCGAGCGAAGCCATAACCTGAAACTGCCAACGACTTTATGCTCATGCACCACAGTGCACCTCCAGATTGCATTCACCCATTTCTCTCCTCCCCTGTAGTTTCTTATAAGCACTGCTTGTCCCACAGAGAAACTCCTGAGTCTACCCTTCACATGGACTGTTTCTGAATGTCCATCCTGGATAGATTGAGAGAAATTTGGTTTTAGCAAAGACAACCTGTGCGGGCCTGTCTTTTCAAAGAGTTCTGCTGGTGTTTTTCCAGTTGTCATGTGTGGCATATTTCAACAACAAACAAGAAATTTGCAATACAGTGTTGCAACGACATACCGCCAAGTGCTCTACTTTTGGGTAAGGACCTTTTAAAGTTTTGCACCAGCCTCTCTGCCAATCCATTTGAGGCTGGAGTTTTGATATGCTTGACAGCATTCAGCTTCAAAATGTTCAAATTCATTTGCAATGAAGTCAGTTATAAGTTACCACCTCATTAGGCAGCCCATAAGCAGAAAACAGGTTTCTCAAGACTTCGATTGATTTGCACGTGGTAGTAGTCTGCATATGAATAATTTCAGGCCATCGGGCGTATGCATCTATCACCACAAGGAACATTTGCTTCTTGGACTCTGCAAAAACAAGGTGCATTCTCTCACATGGACCTGAAGCCCATTTCCAAGTATGCACTGGTGCTGTAGCTGGAACACTACGTTGATGTTTTCAGATGTTACACTGATTTACCTCTGTCTCAATGTCTTCATCCAATGAAGGCCACCACAATAAGCTCCTAGCCAAGGATTTCATTTTTTACCATGGCTCAGTGGCTGTCATGTAGCTCTGAAAGTAACCTGTTTTTCAGACTCTGGAATGACGACTCTGAATCCCCAAAGTAAGCAATCATCTTCCACAGTCAGATCAAATTTTCGTCTCACATACGGCTGAATAGCTTCATCAGACACATGTTTTGGCCAACCTGACAAAACATATTGTTTCACCTCCGCCAGTGTGGGATCTCTGTTGGTTTCACATGCAACCTGCTGAGCTGTGATAGGCAGACTTTCTGGGTAAAAAACTCAAAATACTGGATTTGACCTTGGAAAAGTTTCATCTGCTATTGGCAGTCTGGATAATGTATCTGCATTCCCATGTTGTTCTGATGGCTTGTAGCTGATCCCATAGGAGTATGTTGATAAAATCAAGGACCATCTCTGCATCCTACCTGCTGCTAATACTGGTGCTCCTGTTTTTGGACATAAGATTTTTAGTAATGGTTTGTGATCAGTGATCAGAGCGACCTTGCATCCAAACAAGTCTAACTAGCCCTAATGCTTCTTTTTCAATTTGTGAGGAGTTTTTGTCTGCTTTTGTGAGCATTCTAGAAGCAAAAGCAATTGGTTTCTCACTTCCACCTGGCATTTGGTCAGAGATAACTGCAACAAGACCTACTGGTGAAGCATCATATGCCAGTATGAGTGGCAGCTCAGGGTTGAAATGTACTAAGACTTTGAAATAAGCTGTTTCTTGGTTTCCCCAAAAACCTTTTTCCATGATTCTGTCCACTCTCACTTGACATCTTTACGTAGCAACCCAGTCTTTGGTGCCACCAAGGTAGACAAATTTGGTATGAACTTCCCATAATAGCTCAACAGACATAGGAAAGACCTTAACTTAGTTATATTGAGGTTTTTGCAATAACCTCACATTTTTCCTGCATGGGATGAATTCCCTCTGCATCAATCACGTCTTAAGTAAAACACACTGTGTTAGAAAAAGGCACATTTATCTTTGTTCACTCAAAGATTATGATTTTGCAGCCTTTTCAGAACTTCCTCCAAATTTTGCATGTGCTGTTTTCTGTCCTGTACAGTGATCAATATGTCCTCTAGATAATATATTACTCCACCTAAACCCCATAGAATGTGATCCATAAATTTTTGGAAGATTGCAAGTGCAGGCCATAAGGAAGTCTGTTCACTTTATACAGACCCTTATGAGTGTTGATTGTTAAGTACTATTTTGAACTCTCATCCAGTTCCACTTTGTATTCACCACATATCCTGACAGAGTTATCCACTTTCGGTATGTTTACAGTGAGTACAGCCCACTCACTATAACTAACAGCTGTTATAAGACCTTCTGTTTCCATTTTGGTTAACTGTGCTTCCGCTGCATCCTTTAGTGCGTAAGACACAGGTCGAGATTTGCAAAATTTGGGAATGGACCCTGGTGCAACAAGTCTTTTATACTGACAGCATTCAACATTCGGTCCCGAAACTCATTGTTGTTAACGCCACAAACAAATCTGTATCTTAATGAATTGTCCAAAAATACTTCATATTTGCATGTTGAAGCCAGTTTTCTGAGACTAGCTATAAATTCGCTGATAGACTCATCTTCTCTTTGCTTTAGGGTGTTAAACTTATATCTTTCACCAATAAAGTTAGTTTTTAGCACAAAAATTTTAATAAGTTGGTTCTTTGATCTGTCACAATCCAAGTTGACAGAAAAGCCAGAATCACCTTTGTTTAGCTTTCATCAATGTTTTCAGCACCGTCTCCTGGTAGTTGGTTTGTAGTACAGATGAGTCGGACTGTGACGCATGCTCAATGGTATATCAATTACAAAATTTCAGCATAGAAATTGAATTTCTTAGAGATTAGCATCAGCATCCTCACACTACAAGCCTTCATTAGAATTAATCCATCTATCGTCATGTCTCCTGTGTCAGGTCACAGAGCGACAGACACACAATGTGTTGTGGGTTGATCCGGTTGTGTGTTTTTATTTGTCTTTGTGCTGTGTTTGTGTGTGTCCATCATGTCCGTTTCCTGTGGGGCATTCTGTCCTGGTATGTGTGTGTCTGTCTGAATTTTTAGTCTGTGTGTTATGTACATCCCCCCTGCCGTCAGTCATGTGTTTCTGTGTGTGTGGGCCTGCTCCTGGTGTGAGTGTGGTGTGTGTGTGTGTGCGCGCGCGTGCGTGCGTTTCCTGTTCTTGTTTGTGTTTGGCATTGTGTAGGCATGTCATCTACTTGCTGTCATCTGTGTGTGTTCTGTCCGGTCTGGTGTATGTAGATGCAGGTGTGCACTCCTGGTGGGTGTTTGAGTCGTGCGTGTGGGTCCTCCATAGTTGTCTCTTCACTGTGTCCGTGTGATCAGTCTGTCATCCGTGGCAGTTCCGGTCTGTATCTGTAGTCTGCCTGTCTGTTCTTCTGTCTTGTTCTCTGTCCAAGATGTGCCCTGCTTGTGTGTCTTGTGTTTGCGAGATGCCCAGATCATCCTTGTTTGTGTCTGTGCCCCGGCATTCCACCTGCTTCGTGTGTGTACTTCGGGTTATTCTTAGTTCCTTGTTTTTGATCTGTTGCATTCTGGTTTTGGTTTTGTTCATGGTTTTGTGGTGATCATCTTTTCTGTTTGCTTATCTTGGATGTTTCATTGTTTGTTTTCGTTATGGTTTACCTCCGAGTTTGTCTTATATTTCCATGTGTATTTCTCTTCATCTGCGGTGTTAGTTGGTTTTTGTTTATTTTCCTACTCACCTGTTGTCCATTTTATAATGTCTCTATTTATTGTCGGTTTAGTTATTTATCACTGTGTGTTCTGTTACTCGTGTGTATTCCACATTCTGTTTTTTCTACATGCCTGTTGTCCATTAATTCAGTCTTCTTGAGCCACTCTTATTTCCCTGTTCAGCTGCAGGTCTTTTGTTTGACTGTTATGAGTGTTCTGTTGTCTCTTCTTAGATCTCGGGTTTGCAAGTATTTTTGGTGTCTTTTTGCTTCACGGTGTTCTTTATTTTTGTTAGTCTGTTTCTCCTGGTTCCTGCTTGGAATGTTCACATCCTCCCGGTATGTTGTACTTGTGTCACTGTGGATTATTAAAGCACCTTGATTTTTGCACACATACATCTGAGTCCTGGCTGCCTGCTTCTGGGGTTCAATTTGACTTTGTTCCTGGCTCCCAATCGTAACACAATAAATAACTTAACACAGATGTCTTGGGCCTGTGCAAGGAAATCTACATAGCTACAGACATAATAGGCGAACAAAGTCACATTCACACTCAGTACCTTCTTCCTGTGAGGCAGTAGTTTAATCAGTATTAACTATTGCTTCCATTCAATATTTTTTGAAATCCATACCAATGAATTATGTCAGTGAGGTGCTACCTTTCTAAATGCAGAGAGCAATCAGTAGAAGCGCTGGGAGATGAGACGTCAGAGACATATTGGTTAGCAGGCCTGTGAGATGACCTTTCACTTCATCTAAAATGAAACGAGGTTGCTGAACCTGAAATGATTCAGAGTGTTGAAACTGACAGGTGAGGGCACGGCCACGACAGAGCATCAGCCCGCTGCCCGCCTTCCATTATGCATCTCTCATGATTTATTGTGAAATTGCCAGGGACTCAATGTGGCGTGCAGGTGAATGAGTTTTGCTAATAAGAGAAGCATTTCTGCTCCACAGAGCTCTTTTTCTGTCTGAGCGAGCGTGTATGAAATCAGTGTGCAGTCTCCCAGTACCACACGCTCTGGTGGAGGTGGCTGGCTCACGAGTCTGGGGCTTATCTGATGTTTTAGGTGGGTGGAGAGGTTGTGACTGAGGTGAGAAAGCAGGGAAAAGCATTACTTAAAGTGCTACTGAACATTTAGACTGGGTGTAGGTTCTGTTCCTAGTCTTCATAAAGTGTACAGGTGCAAATGCAAAATCTTTTCAAATGCGGTAACACATCTTTCTCAGAATTTTTATTTTTTAACTACCCCGAGTTGTTCAGTGTTGTGAAAATGGATCTGTTAGATCAAGATTTAGCACATGTTTTACACAGGATGCCCTTCCTCATACAGCTCCAGTTCTACATGGAGAAACGTGCAGCCTTCTGGTTTTGCTATGCGGTTTTGCTATCAAGTACAACCCCTGGCAAAAATTATGGAATCACCGGCCTCGGTGGATGTTCATTCAGTTGTTTAATTTTGTAGAAAAAAAGCAGATCACAGACATGACACAAAACTAAAGTCATTTCAAATGGCAACTTTCTGGCTTTAAGAAACACTATAAGAAATCAGGAAAAAAGATTGTGGCAGTCAGTAACGGTTACTTTTTTAGACCAAGCAGAGGAAAAAAATATGGAATCACCCTGTAAATTTTCATCCCCAAAACTAACACCTGCATCATATCAGATCTGCTCGTTAGTCTGCATCTAAAAAGGAGTGATCACACCTTGGAGAGCTGTTGCACCAAGTGGACTGACATGAATCATGGCTCCAACACGAGAGATGTCAATTGAAACAAAGGAGAGGATTATCAAACTCTTAAAAGAGTAAATCATCACGCAATGTTGCAAAAGATGTTGGTTGTTGACAGTCAGCTGTGTCTAAACTCTGGACCAAATACAAACAACATGGGAAGGTTGTTAAAGGCAAACATACTGGTAGACCAAGGAAGACATCAAAGCGTCAAGACAGAAAACTTAAAGCAATATGTCTCAAAAATCGAAAAATGTACAACAAAACAAATGAGGAACGAATGGGAGGAAACTGTAGTCAACGTCTGTGACCGAACTGTAAGAAACCACCTAAAGGAAATGGGATTTACATACAGAAAAGCTAAACGAAAGGCATCATTAACACCTAAACAGAAAAAAACAAGGTTACAGTGGGCTAAGGAAAAGCAATTGTGGACTGTGGATGACTGGATGAAAGTCATATTCAGTGATGAATCTCAAATCTGCATTGGGCAAGGTGATGATGCTGGAACTTTTGTTTGGTGCCGTTCCAATGGGATTTATAAAGATGACTGCCTGAAGAGAACATGTAAATTTCCACAGTCATTGATGATATGGGGCTGCATGTCAGGTAAAGGCACTGGGGAGATGGCTGTCATTATATCATCAATAAATGCACAAGTTTACGTTGATATTTTGGACAATTGAAAGGATGTTTGGGGATGATGAAATGATTTTTTCAAGATGATAATGCATCTTGCCATAGAGCAAAAACTGTGAAAACATTCCTTGCAAAAAGACACATAGGTTCAATGTCATGGCATAGGGTCAATGTCAACGAGCAGATGTGATTTGATGCAGGTGTTAGTTTTGGGGATGAAAATTTACAGGGTGATTCCATAATTTTTTCCTCAGAATTGAGTGATTCCATATTTTTTCCTCTGCTTGGTCTAAAAAAGTAACAGTTACTGACTTCCACAATCTTTTTTCTTGATTTCTTATAGTGTTTCTTAAAGCCAGAAAGTTGCCATTTGAAATGACTTTAGTTTTGTGTCATGTCTGTGATCTGCTTTTTTTCTACAAAATTAAACAACTGAATGAACATCCTCTGAGGCCGGTGATTCCATAATTTTTGCCAGGGGTTGTAGAATGGGAGGCAGAGCCTTCAGCTTTCAGGCTCCTCTCCTCTGGAACCAGCTCCCAATTCGGATCAGGGAGACAGACACCCTCTCTACTTTTAAGATTAGGCTTAAAACTTTCCTTTTTGCTAAAGCTTATAGTTAGGGCTGGATCAGGTGACCCTGAACCATCCCTTAGTTATGCTGCTATAGACTTAGACTGCTGGGGGGTTCCCATGATGCACTGAGTGTTTCTTTCTCTTTTTGCTCTGTATGCACCACTCTGCATTTAATCATTAGTGATTGATCTCTGCTCCCCTCCACAGCATGTCTTTTTCCTGGTTCTTTCCCTCAGCCCCAACCAGTCCCAGCAGAAGACTGCTCCTCCCTGAGCCTGGTTCTGCTGGAGGTTTCTTCCTGTTAAAAGGGAGTTTTTCCTTCCCACTGTTGCCAAGTGCTTGCTCACAGGGGGTCGTTTTGACCATTGGGGTTTTTCCTTAATTATTGTATGGCTTTGCCTTACAATATAAAGCGCCTTGGGGCAACTGTTTGTTGTGATTTGGCGCTATATAAATAAAATTGATTTGATTTGATTTAATAGACCCCGTATTGTCTATAAGTAACAAAATCAGTCAAATTTTCTCTGTAGTACACATCCTGCTACATCACAGTCTGCCCTCCAAGCAGAGTTTTGGCCTGGTTTTATTGTCTGAATTTCCCAACATGAGTCCCAATGTTGAACGCTATTTCCCTTCTGTCTTATTTCACATAACCTAAAATATTATTGCTCCATTGAAGAATTTTGCAACAAGACAGCAAGGGGGTAATTTCATCTGGGCCAAAGGTAAAAACAAGAACTTCTGGTCTTTTTTCAAGTGTATTTCTCAAAAACAAGCTTGGTTTCCCTGAATAATTTAAGGCAAAAATATGCACTGCAGCCAAAGTGATTTCTGAGACACAACTATAAATTATTTTATTAAGGTCAAATGAGAACAGATGTGCTTTCAGTTATTCTCAGGAAAAATGTTGAATTGGACAAAATAGAAATTTGGGGTATCTGAATAATGCAAGACCAAAGGCTGCTTTTTAGCCTTAATAGTAGATGCAGCTAGAAGGGATTTAATTGTGTTCAAATGTCACTACAGGTAATGCTGGTCATTTTCATTTAAAGGTATCTGCTGTCTTAGTCCATGAGCCAGTCATCAATATTGACCTAATCGGTACCACTGAAGGTGACTAAACAACACTTAGAATCCAGCCTCAGTGTACCATGGCCTACACAAAAATGTATGATGGCCATCCCAGGGTGGTAGCTGTAGCCAGGTAGGGGTCAATGAAGAATTACACAGAGGTCAAAATTTAAAAATGCCCCCGTCACGTTGAAAACTATATCACATTATTTGTCTGATCATAACAATTCCAAAAAAGTATAGTTTGGACTATCGATGATAGAATGTTCTGGAGTTATGTGATAAAAAACAGCAACAATGGTGACAAAGGCCAGTTTCAGTTTGTACAGGGGTCAAACGTTAAAGTTGCTCCAATATTTTTGCATCATTTTGTACTGAAATTGGAGCAACTTTAGCTTTTGACCTGTACAAACTGAAACTGGCCTTTGTCACCATTGTTGCTGTTTTTTATCACATAACTCCAGAACATTCTATCATAGATAGTCCAAACTATACCTTTTTGGAATTGTTATGATCAGACAAATAATGTGATATATTTTATTTATATTATATTTATATATACCCTTGGATGGCTCTCATACATTTAACCAGGTAACCAATAAATAATTAGTAACCAGGTAAGTTATTAAGAAAAAAAAAAAAATCTTATTTACAATAATGACCTGGCTGTTTTTGTGTTGCTTTCATCTGTCATTTGTCCATTCACAGTCATTGATCCGGTAAGGGGGTAATGCCGTTGAACCCAGGGAGTTGGGTCCGGTGTCCAGCGCACGTCTCTCACGTTAAAATTACAGCAGCAGTCGCTTTGTCTCAAAGTCTTCATGTTCCCACCTTTAAACACACAGATAAAATTATTTTTTCTCTGTGACTCCGACTTCAAGTAGTTTGTGAAGTGAATTTCTCACGCTGTTTCTCCACTGTCTCCTGGAGGTGTGTACAAAACACTTCCGCTTCTCCCTTGTCCGTGGGAAAACTGTACAGTTAATAAACACTACGACTGGTTATAATGGACCCTCCCAAAACACATCTGTTCACCATTTCAATGTATTCACCATCAAAGTCCACAAAAAAAGACAGATTTTGAGCAACTTTTCTGACATGTTCACATGTGTAAGCGTTTATTAGTGGCAGATGAAATCAAGCTAATTTCTTAGGGCATATGGCACCAAAAAAGAAAAAGAAACAAGAACATCAATATTTTCATAATTCTTTATTTATTTAGAATAGTCAGCTCATTTGACATTTCACTAACAAGAGATATGCACTTTAAATGAACTGGAAAATGACCTTAAAGGCTGTTCTAGTTAGCTAAATGTTTTAAATAAACTTTTTTCAAGAAAAATGGCTGTCCGATCCACACAAACTGCTGAAGGAGCTGTAAGATAGTTAGAAGTCACTGAGTGTCAAAAAACATGTCAAACACCAGAAACTCCAAATGTGGTTAAAGGACATGACAATTCACAGCATTCTCTCCATTTGTTTTAAAAACAGAGAGAATCACTTGAAATTCAGAGGAAGATTTTTCATCTGGACAGGACAAGGGGAAATCTGAATGAATAAAACAAAGCTCTAATTTGGAAGCAGCATATCTCAGGAAGAATAGTAATTACACTGAACAAAAATCTAAACACAACACTTTTGTTTTTGCTCCCATTTTTCATGAGCTGAACTCAAAGATCTACAACATTTTCTATATACACAAATGACCTGTTTCTCTCAAATATTGTTGACAAATCTGCCTAAATCTGTGTTAGTGAGCACTTCTCCTTTTCCAAGGTAATCCATCCCACCTCACAGGTGTGACATCAAGATGCTGATTAGACAGCATGATTATTGCACAGGTGTGCCTTAGGCTGACCACAATAAAAGGCCACTGTAAAATGTGCAGTTTTGCTTTATTGGTGTAGCGGGATGAAAGTCCCGGGTCCCAATTGAAAAGACGTTCCCGCTAGCTTGGCTAACGGGGAGTTCCCCTTTGGCTGACCTGGTAGAGGAACGGTCTCACAGGTGCATGTTAGCATACTCTGTGACCCACATCCTGTTCGTGACGCCAGATTGAAGCAGCAGGACCTTCGTGGCCGGGACGATGGTGGGGGATCAAACCCACGCGGCTCACACCAAAAGACCTTTCCTCTACCAGGTCAGCCAAAGGGGAACTCCCCGTTAGCCAAGCTAGTGGGAACGTCTTTTCAATTGGGACCCGGGATTTTCATCCCGCTACATTGGGGATGGGGGAGTTTGGGGGGGGGGGGGGGTCAGAAAACCAGTCAGTAGCCTACCTGGTGTGACCACCATTTGCCTCACACGGTACAACACATCTCCTTTGCATGGAGTTGATCAGCAGCCAGACGCCATCGAATGTGAACATTTGCCCACTCAAGTTGGTTACAATGACAAACTGCAGTCAGGTCGAGCCCTCATGATGACAATGAGCATGCAGGTGAGCTTCCCTGAGACAGTTTTTGACAGTTTGTGCAGAAATTCTTTGGTTCTGAAAACCGATTGTTGCAGCAGCTATCAAGGTGGCTGGTCTCAGACGATCGTGGAGGTGAACATGATGGATGTGGAGGTTCTGGGCTGGTGTGGTTACACGTGGTCTGTGGTTGTGAGACTGATTGGATGTACTGACAAATTCTCTGAAACGCCATTGGAGACATCTTATGGTAGAGAAATTAACATTCAATTCACGGGCAACAGCTCTGGTGGACATTCCTGCAGTCAGCATGCCAAATGCACGCTTGCTCAAAACTTGCGACATTTGTGGTATTGTGCTGTGTAATAAAACTGAACCTCTTAGAGTGGCCTTTTATTGTGGCCAGCCTAAGGCACACCTGTGCAATAATCATGCTGTCTAATCAGCATCTTGATGGGTGTGAGGTGGGATGGATTATCTCGACAAAGGAAAAGTGCTCACTGACAGATTTACACAGATTTGTGAACAATATTTGAGAGAATTAGGTGTCTTATGTATATACGTAGAAAATGTTTTAGATCTTTGAGTTCAGCTCATGAAAAATGGGAGCTAAAACAAAAGTGTTGCTTTTTTAAAATGTTATTTTATATTTATATATTTGCTATAAACAAATGTCAATAAATAATAAATACATAAATTATTGTAATTTTTTTATTGTATTATACATGTAATATACATGCCCTGCCTGTAGTGCCAATGACTGTGTACTCATCTCCATAATGCACATTGTTTTTGATGCTCTTCTGATTTTTCTGTTTCCCGTTTCTTCAGCTTGGTAAAACTTAGTAAAAACCTTGTAATTGTTAGAATGGCCTAAGCAGTGGGTCACCCCTCTGAGTCTGGTCTGCTTAAGGTTTCTTCCTCAGCATCATCAGAGAAAGTTTTTCCTTACACTGTCGCCTCTGTGATTGCTCTAGGGTTTGGTAAGGTTAGACCTTGCTCTTGTGAAGTGCTTTGAGGCAGCATTGTTGTGATTTGGCACTAAACAAATAAAATAAATTAAACTGAATGTTTCTATAATTTATGTTTTGTAGCATGGCCCAAGCAGAGGGTCACCCCTTTGAGTCTGGTCTGCTTGAGGTTTCTTCCTCAGAGGGAATTTTTCCTTACCACTGTTGCTCTGGGGGTTGGTAAGGTTAGACCTTACCTGTGTGAAGCGCTTTGAGGCAACTCTGTTGTGATTTAGCGCTATATAAATGAAAATAAATTGAATTGAAATTGAAACTGAAATGTAACATGTATGAATTTTTTTTTCACTCTGATAATATCTTGGCCAGCACAGAAGGCCTTGCTTGAAGTGAAAAACAAGACTGTATAGGCAAAGATGGAGGTGATGTGAAAGTCCAGTCAAGTTGCTCAAAATCTATGTTTAAAAATTTACATCTAAGAGGTACAGAAGAAGAGAAAGGTTTCCCATGGGGGACGGGTGTAGAAGTCATTTGCTTTATTTGCTTATGTCAAACAATATTACATAAGAGAGAAGAAGTTAAATTCAAACCAACCATCTACATTCAATACATTTCAGTCCTGAGATTGACAAAAAGCAGGGAACAGATGAAGTATCTACTGGGATGGAAGGGACAGAGGCAGTTTCAGCATACTTAAGGTGAGGGGAGAGACTGGAAAAGAGGAGAGGGGTAGAAGTTAAGCAGTCACTGGGCTGGCTGGCTGTAGGCACATTCAAAAGTTGAAAACCCCACGGCTAAAGGATTTCACTGCTTTTTTATATTCAGAATTCAAAGTCTAAGTCTCATATATTTACCCTCCCCCCACCAAAAAAGCAAGGTATTCTTTACATTTTTTCATCTTGAGGAGACAAAATCATTTTCAACATAAATACAACACTGTGAGGAGAACAATAAGAGAGATGCTTTATAGATTTCCCATTTCCATATATATTATTTTCTCAAGGTTGCAGCACCCTCAGACTTTGCCAGCATTGGTTCTTTTGAGATTATTCGGGTGGTGATGTGGGGGGGGGGGGCACCCTGTTTGCCCACAACACTCTGAGAGCTAAACAGACAGTAAGAAAAAGCAAAATCCCCAGACTTTTTGTGTTTAGATACAGAGATACCCACCATATAACTAATTATAAGGAATATTTGGAGGCCACAAGCTTTCCCAGCTGAGCAAATGCTGTGAGCTCCTCCAAACGACTCCCAGGCTCAGCTGCGTCCTCATATATTTTTACACGCCCACTAATGTTTACTTTGTGTGTTACTTAATTAAATTGCATGGCGCTCAGATTTGTACCCCTCCCAAACATCTATCTTTGTCTGCAAAAATAATGACAACACCTTTTGTCATATTAGATAAATGACAACAAAGTACAGATTTTGGACCGAAAGGACAGATGAGTTACATAAAAGAAGCCACCATGCCAAATGATCTGCCACTAAAATCTCTGCCCTTATATATTACTCCTTGAGAAGATTCAGGATACTTCATACATCTGTCAGGGAGAGTACACTCAGCAATCCTCGAGAGACAACTAGACTTTAACGACTCTCTGGAGAAGCTGTTATAATGATGTGTTTTGTTGAACAGATTGTCCTTGTTTGTTTAACAATAGAGATTCTTTCTCCCCCTAAGGGTACTTGGACACCAACATCTTCCTGTTTAAAATTGAACTAGAGCACCGTGTTCATAGCACACACCTCTGCCAACACTAGTTTCCAATTCCACAAATTTTTACCTTGGAAAAAATTTCAAGGTCAAAGTCCTGTTAGAAGTGGCTTTTATCAAGATAAAATATAATAAAAAAGTATAGATCAGAAGGACTTATCAATGCTAAAATCAAATATCCGATAAATCTGCAATACAGATGTGGATCAGACTTAGTCTATTCATCCAGAGTGCCAATTTGCACCTCGTTGTCACAAGTGATTGAGATATTTTTGATTGAGATATAATGCAAAGTGCACATCTAATGGGCTTTTCAATATTACATTCAAACGTCCAAAATCCACAGTCTGGATCAGATCCGGATCAAACTTTGTCAGGCAATAGTGAGTACCACTGTGCATCTCAGTGTCAAATATGAGAATGATTGGGGCACGTTTGATTAAGATATAATGTAAAAAATATACATTAAATGGGGTTTTCAATGTTAAATTTAAATGGCCACAAAATCTGTAATCTGGATCAGATTTGGATTGAACTTTGTCAGGTGATAGTGAGTGCCAGTCTGCATCTCCGTGTCAAATATGAGAGTGACTGGGGCACGTTTGATTAAGATATAATGTAAAAAATATACATTAAAGGGGGTTTTCAATGTTAAATTTAAATGGCCACAAAATCTGTAATCTGGATCAGATTCGGATCAAACTTTGTCAGTCGATAAAGGATACCATCCTACATAACGCTCTCAAATATGAAAGAAGTTTGATATTTTTGACAGTTATACATTTCTAAAATTCATTCAATCTGTGATTGTTTTCAGTTTTCCAAGATTTTTCCTGACTTTGCACTTTGACCTATGACCTTGAAAATTGAAACAGGTCTTGCCTATCCGGATATGAATCATAAGTAAAAAAAATTATAACAATATATGAAACATTGTGGCCTCCAGGCTGTTCACAAACAAACAGACAAACTTTGTTGGAGGAGGTAAAAAGTCATTTGGAATGTTGAGAAGTCTTGAAGGGTACCTAGAGTGCCACCTCAGGGGTTGTAATACTTGATTGGAAATGATGGATTTTTTTCCGGTTTTGAGTTAGAAAATACACAGGATGCCTACAAGATTTTGGTGTATAGTGAGGTACAAAAATATGTAATCCACCAAAGAGACCAAGAGGATAAATAACAAAGAAGTTACATTTGTGTTTTAATTTACTTCTCTGCTTTCTTCTTCTTTGTAAGGCAGTATAGCCAGTCATTGTTAGCAACATCTACCAGATTAGCCAATATTAGTCGGACTAGTTGATAAATAGCACTTTCCACTGCATTTCACACACAAATACAACCCCTGGCAAAAATGATGGAATCACTGGCCTCGGAGGATGTTCATTCAGTTGTTTAATTTTGTAGAAAAAAAAGCAGATCACAGACATGACACAAAACTAAAGTCATTTCAAATGGCAACTTTCTGGCTTTAAGAAACACTATAAGAAATCAAGAAAAAAAGATTGTGGCAGTCAGTAACGGTTACTTTTTTAGACCAAGCAGAGGAAAAAATATGGAATCACTCAATTCTGAGGAAAAAATTATGTAATCACCCTGTAAATTTTCATCCCCAAAACTAACACCTGCATCATATCAGATCTGCTCATTAGTCTGCATCTAAAAAGGAGTGAACACACCTTGGAGAGCTGTTGCACCAAGTGGACTGACATGAATCATGGCTCCAACACGAGAGATGTCAATTGAAACAAAGGAGAGGATTATCAAACTCTTAAAAGAGAGTAAATCATCACGCAATGTTGCAAAAGATGTTGGTTGTTCACAGTCAGCTGTGTCTAAACTCTGGACCAAATACAAACAACATGGGAAGGTTGTTAAAGGCAAACATACTGGTAGACCAAGGAAGACAAAGCGTCAAGACAGAAAACTTAAAGCAATATGTCTCAAAAATCGAAAAATGTACAACAAAACAAATGAGGAATGAATGGGAGGAAACTGGAGTCAACGTCTGTGACCGAACTGTAAGAAACCGCCTAAAGGAAATGGGATTTACATACAGAAAAGCTAAACGAAAGGCATCATTAACACCTAAACAGAAAAAAACAAGGTTACAATGGGCTAAGGAAAAGCAATCGTGGACTGTGGATGACTAGATGAAAGTCATATTCAGTAATGAATCTCGAATCTGCATTGGGCAAGGTGATGATGCTGGAACTTTTGTTTGGTGCCTTTCCAATGAGATTTATAAAGATGACTGCCTGAAGAGAACATGTAAATTTCCACAGTCATTGATGATATGGGGCTGCATGTCAGGTAAAGGCACTGGGGAGATGGCTGTCATTACATCATCAATAAATGCACAAGTTTATGTTGATATTTTGAACAATTGAAAGGATGTTTGGGGATGATGAAATAATTTTTCAAGATGATAATGCATCTTGCCATAGAGCAAAAACTGCAAAAACATTCCTTGCAAAAAGACACATAGCGTCAATGTCAACGAGCAGAGCAGGTGTTAATTTGGGGGATGAAAATTTACAGGGTGATTCCATAATTTTTTCCTCAGAATTGAGTGATTCCATATTTTTTTCCTCTGCTTGGTCTAAAAAAGTAACCGTTACTGACTGCCACAATCTTTTTTTCTTGATTTCTTATAGTGTTTCTTAAAGCCAGAAAGTTGCCATTTGAAATGACTTTAGTTTTGTGTCATGTCTGTGATCTGCTTTTTTTCTACAAAATTAAACAACTGAATGAACATCCTCTGAGGCCGGTGATTCCATAATTTTTGCCAGGGGTTGTACACCGTAGCATCATGTCCACAGACAGCAGTAGGACAGTACTGTGTGTACAATTTATTAAATCAGAGACAAAATAGAGAACTCCTAAAAACTGTGAAAACTCCGGCTTTCACAGCCACGTTAGATCACTTGGGGTATGTGGGTTTTGAATGAGTTGGAATTATGACTTTAGAGGGCATTCCATTGAAAACTTCCTACTTGTAACTGGGGATTTATGTACAACTGGGATGCACCAGAAATCAAGGTGATGTAGAACAAGGGATCCTGTTCCCGGACATCACTTGCTCTGTGTTTTCCACGTGTGCCTGCTGCAAGATGGCAGCCCAGTTCATGATTTTTTTTCTTGATCCCGTCACATGACTCACATTTTTGTGACGTAGTCTTTTTATATTTTACCATTTGTAACCCTACTCCTTTCCCTAACCCTAACCCCCACATACCCCCCCCCCCCCCCCCCCACACACACACACACATCACCCGCATTTTGTGATGATCATGAGCCAATAGATTAATTCACTTTTCGTGATGCCATCATGAACTGGTGTGAGATCGGGTTGACAGATGATTAGTCAAGTCTGGTATTTCTTGGTTCTTGACTGGATGAGCACATGTGGCCTACCATGTGGAAAACATGTAGGACAGGTGATCTCCAAGAGCAGGATTGGTGCCCCCCTGCTGTAGAATACGGTTAGGGTTGCCACCTTTCAGAAATGAAAATAAAAGACGCCCACCACGGCTCCTCAGGGCCTCTACCACCACCCAAGGAGTGGTATATTTAATTTTGAAAAAATCATTTAGTCATACTTAAAACTTTAAGTGCTTCATTAACACAGAACTGTTAATGATAAACTGTGCAGTCAAATTGAATTGAATTGAATTGTGCAATAATAAACACAAATATTAAGGAAAACAGACCAATAATTTTAATCTTTAAAGTGAAGACATTTTTACTTTAAGAGGAAACAAAAAATGAAAATATTTGTTTGCCTACAGTTTGCCTTGTATCCATTGACACTACCAGCCAGGGGTTTGACTCTTCCCACTCATGTCTGTACATTTGGAAATGTTTTTGTTTCTTTGGATGTGGTGGAGTTTCAGGTGTAGACATGCCAGGCAACCAGACAACCTGTGACAGGACCAGAAAGGTGGGCACATGGAGATGCAGACATGAAGGTCTGAGGTCTATCCACTGTACCTCACATAGGGTCCTGTAGCGAGGACCCCACGTGAGGTACAGAGATGACATTGGCAGCCCTTAATATTTCCTTTGTTTTATTTTGTTCATTATTCTGTTTTGACGAGTGTGTGAGTGTGTGAGTGTGTGTGACATTTATGAAAATATGGAATAATTTACGTCCTGTATTGAATCAATACAGGATGCAACAATTAATTGTCAAGTACAGGACAGGTCTGTATTTTAAGGGACGCGTGGCAACCCTAAATATGATGCATCTGGAAAGTATTCACAGTGCTTCACTTTATCCACATTTTATGTTACAGCCTTATTCTATTAATTTCTTCCTCGAAATTCTACACAATACCCCATAAAGACAATGTGAAAATTTTTTTTTCAGACTTTTGCAAATTTATAAAAAAGAAATAATAATAATAAAAAATCACATGTACAGTATTCACAGCCTTTGCCATGAAGCTCAAAATTGAGCTCAGGTGCATCCTGTTTCCACTGATCATCCTTGAGATGTTTCTACATTTTAATTGGCGTCCAGCTGGGGTAAATTCAGTTGATTAGACATGATTCGGATAGACATACACCTGTCTACATATAAGGTCACACAGTTGACAGTGCATGTCAGAGCACAAACCAAACATGAAGTCAAAGGAATTGTCTGTAGACCTCAAAGACAGGATTGTCTCAAGGTACAAATCTGGGGCAGGGTATGGAAGCATTTCTGCTGCTTTGAAGGTCCCAATGAGCACAGTGGCCTCCATCATCCATAAATGGAAGCAGTTCAGATCCTCTAGAACTCTTCCTGGAGCTGGCTGCCTGGCTTGAAGACTTGAGGCTGTAATTGCTGCCAAAGGAAAATGAATAATGTATTGAGCAAAGGGAGTGAATACTTATTTACATCTGATTTCTTAGTTACACACACACACACACACACACACACACACACACACACACACACACACACACACACACACACACACACACACACACACACACACGCATCTTCACAACATGCAAGCTCCACACAGAAAGGACACAGGCGAGAATTGAGCCCATGACCTTCTTGCTGTGAGGCAACAGTGCTAACCACTAAACCACTGTGCTGCCCTGATTTCTTGGTTTTTAAATTTTAATACATTTGCAACCCCCCCCCCCCAAAAAAAAACCCCAACCTTTTTTGTGTTGTCATTATGGGGTGTTGTGAGTAGAATTTTGAGGGAAAAGTTAATTTACTCCATCTTGGAATAAGACTGTAACATAAAATGTGGAAAAAGTGAAGTGCTGTGAATACTTTCTGGATGCAACATATATGCCTACATATCTCCTATCGGTATGTCTGAAAACCTTCATCAACATATTGATTAAAGTATTTTCTTTCTAGTGAGAAGCCACATGGAAGAGGACTGGCCCTATGGCTTTATCTTTTTCAGCTATGAGTTGCTCTAAAGGAGGTATGCTGGGAAGGATAGTGAGATGGGACCTCCAGGGACCCAAGGGCATCTAAGGGACATGGCCGAGGTTGACCAGAGCAGTGTGTCTGGGATGTTGACTCTCCTGCCACCTCCCACTGTCATCTGTGGCTTAGAGAAGCAGCGCCAAGACTCTCCAGAGTGAGCAGCTGCCTTTATTTCTTCCCTGCAATCCATTTGTTTTGACAGTTAAAGAACAGTCCCAGCTTTGACTCATTCCTTCTCAGTAATATGTAAGGTGCGTAATTTGTGACTAGACCTTTGCACCGGGTAAAGATCTTTATGGGGATTTACTAACCAGTTTTTACATGTAACAGAACCATGCTGCCCTCAGAGTACAAGTGTCCCATTGTCCTTGAAAACATGTTAACAGTTACAGTCTGAAACCACAAACAAAACTTATAGATCTACATTTGTGTGTCAATTCTCGCACATTGTAACTCCAAATATGGGGTAAAGAAATCCCATTTGCAATAACGAGGCACAATAAATCAGTTCATGTGAAAACTGATTTCTTAGTGGCTTGAGATTGAATCTGATGCCTCAGAGCTGAAGAGTGAAGGCTGAAACCAGCACCGGGAACATTGCAATTATCCTGATTACTGATGCTTCAGGGCTTCTATGACCCCAAAATCCCTCCCTATATCTCTAGCACTCTTTTTTTTTATTTTTTATCAGGGATCTGTCACATTGCACAGGGCCCCGCCCCCCCCAGCCAGGCAGGAGCAACCATGTATAATCCAACAGAAAACAAATCCCCTCAATCAAACACAGCACCAGCTTTAAAAGCAGGCCCCTGCACAGGCGCCATGGTGCAACACTGAGGCCCTCTGAGACGCTGCAAAGTCTGTATTTTAGCAACACTCCCCAGCCCACCCCATGCACCCCTCTATCATCCCTTCAATCTCAGCCAGCCAGTGCTAACCTTCAGTTTGTTTAAGCACTGCTGAACCCTGTTGGCCCTAGACGGGGGGAGGATGGGCTCAGATAATGACACACCATATGCCGCTCTGACTCTGCAGCCCAGTGAGCTGTGCATGGATCGGCCCAGGCCCAGAGCTACTTGAAATTTAATTTTATTTTCCTACTACTGACTAGAAGCAAGATGCATCCTATCGACAGACGCTTATGATTGCGTGGACAGAACACGGAGACAGTTTTAAGGCTGAGAGGATGCTACGAGTATTTAAATAACATCTTGAATTTGATAAACCACCATGGATGTGGCTACTTTGGCTAAAAATTAAAGGGGTCAGACTGGTCTTATCAGCAGATATCCTGGTTTGAAATCAAAAATGCCCAAAGATGCTGATGGGATGCGTTTTAACATTTTTTTCAGGACTCCTGGAAGGAAGATGCTGTTTGTCCATTCAGAAGGTGCAAAGTGTGTGTGTGTGTGTGTGTGTGTGTGTGTGTGTGTGTGTGTGTGTGTGTGTGTGTGTGTGTGTATGTATGGTGTGGGGGAGGTGGAGGTCCTGCTTCTCCTTGACAGGCCAAGTGGGTGTGTTTCACAGAGCACCCACTAGCCCACTGGGTATCTGGTTATTGGGACAGAGCAGGCTGTACTTTCTGAGGTTGCCGTTGTTTAACATCTGCAGGAAACTCCTGTGGATGTTCTACCAGTCCATAGTAGCCAGCATCCTCTTTTACACCGTGGTGTACTGGGGGGCAGCACATCCAAGAAGGACACACCCAGGCTGGACAAACTGATCAGGCAGGCTAGCTCCGTGGTTGGCATTAAGCTGGACTCTCTGGTGACGGTGGCAGGGAAGAGAACACTGGACAAACTGCTGGACATTATGGACGATGCCAGTCACCCTCTGCACACCGTCATCAGCAACCAGAGGAGCCTCTTCAGCCACAGACTGCTCCTTCCCAAGTGCAGGACCAACAGACTGAAAAACACCTTTGTCCCTCAGGCCATCAGACTGGACAACTCCTCACTCAGGGGGAGGAGGAGTAACAGGAAGACAGAGGATGGGAAGGAGAGGAACAGTAGTAGCCAGTAAACCAGTACTGATCAGTATGTCTGGCATTTATATTGTGTACAGTGGTCCCTCGTTTATCGCGGGAGTTACGTTCTAAAAATAACCCGCGATAAGCAAAATCCGTGAAGTAGTCAGCGCTATTTTTTACAATTATTATAGATGTTTTAAGGCTGTAAAACCCCTCACTACACACTTTATACACTTTTCTCAAACAGGCATTAACATTTTCTTACTTTTCTCTCCTGTGTAAACTCTCTTTTCTTCTGGGTGAGAAGACTATAAACAGACACACGCAGAACTCTCCCTTCGCTCACTGCCTCCAGAAGTATGGATGCGGGACCCACAAAGAATCCAGGTCCTCTCTCGGTGGCCTCGGAGCTCTGCGGCTGCGGTCAACATCCACATCAAAACAGCGAGCAAGTCTCTGGACCTGTTGCCAGATTTGGCGCAGCTCCGCACAGCAGACAGGAGGGCGGTGTGAGTGGCCCACTGCTGTTTACCGAGCCCGCAGACTCAGTAAGCGCATCGGAGGCAGTGAGAGCAATCACGGTGATGCCGACCGGTGCCACGATCGGCCTGCCTGATAGGGACGCAGAACACAACGCGCTGTTAAAAAAAAAAAAGCATGCAAAATTACACACACAAAAAAAATCCGCGAAACTGCGAGGTCGCGAAAGGTGAACCGTGTTATAGTGAGGGACCACTGTATTTATGTTTGCAAACTGTTTTTTACTTTCACTTTTGATACTCTGTGTGCTTCTTACCCTGTGTGATGCTATACAATGCTGCTGAATCTCACAGATCAATCAGGAGTCAGATGTGCATGTCACAAAAGTTGAAAATGAGACATTTGAATTTCAACCTGTTTATAGCGGGGACGTTTCTGCGGAAGCAGTTATAGTGGGGGTCTGGTGATGTTTGACATGAAACCTCAAACACATATAACTGTAAAAGGCAGATATAAAAATTTTACCCTACATGACACCTTTAAGTACACTTTTGTGGTTTTCTTTGTAAGTAGTTTTGTTCAGCTGAATCCCTCACAACCTACTCGTCTCACAACCTAATAAGGCATCCCTTGCTATTTGAAAAAGGATTTGATGTCAACCCTTTGAGTGGATTAATACCCTGCACTGGCAGCGTCCAGCAGTCAGGCGTCACCCAATATTCCCATTAACAGAGAGGCCTGGTGCCTCAGACCGCCACTGGTGGGAAAGGCCAGACACCAGAAACTCCACTGCCTCCAGTGTCGCCTCTTCAATTCAGTGTCATGTGACAGGGTTTAATGCTTGGATGCAGGAGCCAAACGGAGGGGATTTAGGGATGGGATGTATCTGGAAATCTGTCAAAATATTTCTACAAGACAGAAAATATGCTGGAATCAGACCGCGGCTGGGCATTAAGCTGTTGAAACAACATGAAAATATTTCACTGGAATGTTAAGAAGGCTTACGGTGCAATTTTACGCCAAAGGGGCTTGATATTCTTTACCCTGAAATCTTTGTCAGCCTTCAAAGACAGTAGCGTGTCCACAGACAGCATTAGCTCAAAATTTAAGGCTTATAGTTAAGATTAAGGATAGGTTATGTTCAGGAAAAACAAGGTCTATTTATGGAGTGAAGACAATCAAAGAAACATTTCCTGCTTCACAGCTTGTCTTCATTATTCACAGGCAATTAAATAAAAAATACCGTCAGTCTTTTATCTTTGGATGGTAAAAGTGTAAATAGCTAAGTGGTGGTCACTTTAGTAAAACTGGGTGTTTTCAGATAGGATTTCACAGACCATTACAGGTTAAAAAAAAACAATAGATAGGGACACTATTTCAAGAAAAAAAAAAACTTGGTTTAAACTAGTGAGTTTAGTCTAGTTTAAACTTGTAAGGAAAAACTCAGATATTCTTCCTCTCTCTCTCTCTATATATATATCAGTCACTGTCTAGTATGTCACAGTTGACACACAGCAGTAAAAATATACAAAACATACATGTAATTAATATAACGTGAAAAAGAGACACACACATGCACACACGCAGTCACCATTTCTCATTCAGATAACATATGATAATTAATATGACAATTTAATGTGCAGATATATTCAAGCTGTTGCGTCGTGCTTGTTTGGCAAGTGGTGCATGACCAAACCTGTAATATAAAGCATTTTTAAAAATTTGCCACTTTAATCTGAGAGAATCTGATCTTTTTCTTGCAAATTTATGACTTTGTGATCTTAGATTATCTGAGTTGTACTAGCAGGGGTGGGCGCTAATAAGCTTTGCTTCAGCCCACACCCATTCGGACTCACTAGTTTTGTCTATGAGTTTGTGGAATTGTTCATTTTTTTCTATTTGAATATTTTGTGTGCCGAATAAACTGTCACTTGTCACTTTGTCAGTTTTTTCTCTTACATATTTGAGATTCATCTTGTAAATTCAAGACTTTGTCTCATAAATTTATGACTTTAGAAACTCAGGGACTGTCAGAGTTTCTTTCTCATAAAGTTTTTTTTTTTTTTTTTTTTTTTTTTTACAAATTTATGAGTTTAAATTTGGAAATTCTGAGGTTTTTCCCCTTGAAATATTCACTCCCATCAGCCCCCCCCCCCCCCTTTTAAAGCCTGCAATAGCCCTGATATGCTGGCATAAGATTTAAAGTTTTATTTAAAAAATTGAAAATAAATCAACGCACAGCACTCAGGTCTAATAGATCTGCTGAGACAACATTCCAAGTCCCAAGAAATGTCTGGAGGATATTTGTTTACCAACAATAAATAAATAAATAAATAAAATAAACAAAACAAAACAAAACAAGACAGAGTTCAAGCCAAAATGTGGCTTCTGAAAATATTCTTCGAGAAATTTATTTTACACCTGGGAAAAAAAACCCAAAAAGGATAGGGATTAGGGAGGTGGTACATTGGGAATGTACTGACAACTGTAGTTTACATTTTTTGGTGTAAGCTCAGACAAAAATGTTAATACAGTCATAATAATTGCACTTCATAACTCTAGACTGATTCCAGTATTTCCGTACAACAAAACTCCAGCTCGTGCTCCAGTTAATAAATTCAATTTACCAAAGAAATTTGACTGACAAAAGAAATACTAATTTTAAGACCAGAGGACTGCTGCACTGATCCAATTTTTCTCTTTCACTTAAGTCCCACAAGGCAATAAATTGCAGTAATTTAAGTGCAGTACATTCAAGGGAATCTCACAGTCATAATAAATATTTCAATGCTCTGAATCATTAAGTTAAGACTGGCCCGGGCTAAATGCATCACAACTGGGGGCTGAAAACAGCAAGCCACCGAACGCCAGAAGACAGGGAATGATTGTTTTCAGTTTGCTTTCATTTAAAGAATTTTGGGCATGTATTGTGATCCCAAAATAGAAATTCCATATGATCCCACCTTTTTGTTGTCTTTATGATGTCATCTGACAGGAAAACTATCTTTAAAGCTGCAACTACAGTTACAGAAAGAAGTCATTTGAGAACTCACTCTACTTCAGAGAAGATCTAAAGCCTCCAAGACCTCATGTACATAACGTGTTGGGACAGGTGAATGAGATTTTCAGTCTTGGTGGTTGAAATCTTGTAATGATACAATGATGACAATAATAATAATAATAATAATAATAATGATAAAAAGTCTGAGGATTTTGAATTCCACAACCAGAAATGTACACACTCACACAAATCCACACATAAACATACATATATGGTTATATTGATAACCTCCCAATCACATTCTTCATTGAAACATTTCTTTTTTTATGACATTTTCATATAAATAAGCATTTAAAGATTTATTGTAGGTTCCAGTGTTGGTTAGGAAAAAGAGCTCTCTGATCAGGTTCTTACAGAACCAAAGCAGCAACTATGCCTCACACCAGGACATAAGAAACTGCACATCAGCTTGAGGAAAAAATCAAATCATAGACACAAAAGTGGAAAATCAAAGGGAGGAAAACATTAAAAAAAAAAAAACATTTGAGACACTTTCCCTCATAGCAGCCAATACATATAATATACCTACAAATATATAAAACAACAAAAAATAGGTTCAAGTTTTTCAAGTTTCTTAAATATATCCAAGCTACCCAATTCCAAACTTCAAAATTAACAAGATTCCAAGCAGTGCAATTTATTATCAATTATAACAGCAATAATGTCTAATATTGTACTATCCTTTTAATTCAATCTTATAATCCTTGTACACAACACCTAAGTACTGCCTATAGGTTTCTTGTTTTTGTGTATCAGTACATTTATGTATGTGTTCGTCCATCTCTGTGTGTCTGTAAAGTTGCAGAGTTGGGATTTTAAGAGCAGCCCTAAATGTTGGTCCTTTTAAGACCCTTTCAGTGACAACCTACACAGTAGCTTCATCCTTAGGATTTGGAATGGGAAAGTAAGGGCCCCTTCACACATAGTACGAATGTGGTCGAACTGCACATGAAGTGCACATGAAGCAGGAATCATATGCAATACGTGTAAAATCGTAGCTGCCTCCAACTCCTTGTACACCTGTTGCTACAACTATTTGCGCACACCAGCGGCTAAAAGACAGTGTGCGCTGTGAGAGCCCATTGAACCCTCTCGTGGCAGGTGTCGGCCAAATTCCAGCTGACACACGAACATCTAACACCTCTCGCATGGCACTTAGAAAATGCGTGGCCATTCGCGCTATTAGCACGGCAACAGTCAGCAGACGATCACTTTTAAGCTGGATGTGAAATTTGTCTAAGTGCCCCCATGAGTGTGGCTTTGCAAACAGACAGTGACATGTTGGTGTGTGCGCTGAACTGACAGGGGGTGTGTCCTCTGACAGGAACAGCTGTGGAGATCTGTGGTTCTGGACGTCCCAGCTGGAGAACACATACCGTGTTTGTAGGGACATGAACTAACAACTGTCCACTGTGATGTGTGTGTGTCTGCTTGCTGTCCTCACGTGGACATACATAAAAACATATACTGCTGTTGCAACGGGCTGCAGCGAGTGAGCGCACGCCGCTCACAATGACAGGCTACCCCAGGTGAAACAGACCATCAGATCATAACATGCAGTGGTCGATCTGAATGTCACGTCACCCACGTGAGCTCTGTTCCACATGACGCGGCGTCTGTCCTGCAGCGTGCAGTCCATAAGACGCGCGCGGGGCCGGCTGGTCACGCTGCCAGCAGATGTGGACATGATAAGAACACACTGCTTCATCATTCATGTCATTTCATGACTGTACGTCTGTGACTATGGGTCATCTACAGAGGAACAGACGGATCATACTTGTATTGTCTGCTTGATAAGAGGGATTCAATAAAATGCGGTGTTTTAATATGGTGTGTGGTTTTATTTTTTCTTAAATACGTCCATGTCCTTCTTGATATCAGGCATTTTCCCGCACCTTTTACAGGACAGCGATGGTAGCTCAGCGGTAAACTTTCTGGTGGCAATCAGAGCTTTTGCAAATTGCATGTTCAAATTCCATGGGTGGCATGTATTTAATTTTTTTTATTTTCACTCGCACTGTGTTCCCACATGCACGAAACTGTTGCAGCGGCATCATTCACGCCTGCCCATCGGCTCGATGTTTTCATGGTTCGCTCATACGAGCTGTTCCGCTGTGATTCGCCCTGAGTTGTACTTATTCGTACTATGTGTGAAGGGGCGCTACGTGACGTATGCACTTTATGTTAAGCTGTGATTCTTATGTAAAATGTTTAGGCAAGTAACACACGCACGCATGTGCGCGCACACACACACAAAACCAGAAGAGAAAAAAAAAATCCAAAATTCCTATTGGCAAACCACACAATGGAACATCTGAAGAACATCAAAATCCCTTTTCTCTCCCACTGGTGATCGCTACCACCTCCCAAATTTGGGATTCCTACAACATGCCTCAAAAACCACCAAAACCTCAGATGCAGCACAGCAACTGCCCTCCTCTAAGCGCCTGCAATAGTTAAAGCTGTGCCATTCTACAGTTCTGTACCATAAAACATCTCTGTCCGTTTACTTTGATTTCGTCATCATTTTGCAGCTCGTGATTCTCATACTCCTCCTCTTTCCCCTCTATCTGTAAACAGGGAGGCGGATGTGTGCATGCTGGTGGTCCAACAGACGTGGAACAGACACAGTCTCATAGCCTTTGCCAAGCATCTGCTCCTTGATGCAGGGGGGGTGGATGTCATTGATCAGGTACTCCAGAGACTGCAAGCTGCTGCTCAGCACAGATGTGTTGCACAAGCTCTTGCTGGGCAGACTACAGCACAGACCTCCGCCACTGTCTATAGCAGGGTGGTGATGATGGTGGTGGTAGTGGTGATGGTGGTGGGGATAGCCCATCTCTCTGTGCCCTGTAGCTGGCCCTCCTGTGGATGTGCCCAAAAGCTCCTGGGGGTTGTAGCAGTCACTGTCAGGTGTCACCAGCACACTGTTCCAAGGAGGGGCAAAGTATTGACCCACTGAGAAATTCCCATGCATGCCCACACAGTTCAAAGGGGAAGAGCTGATCTTGTCCAGGCCGCCTCCTCCACTGGCACTCGCCGTCAGGTGGTAAGGTCTGGAGGAACATGAGGAGACCTGTGCAGCCATAACCCCTCCCCCTGGAATGCAGTTTTCAGGGGACTTACTTATCGCACCGCCTCCCCCACTTCCTCCGCTGTACATGCGGAGCACGGCCTGCTGCTGCTGCTGCTGCTGCTGCTGCTGCTGCTGTTGTTGTTGTTGCTGTTGATGTTGTTGTTGCTGCTGTTTTTGCCAAAGGATATAATCCATGCTGTCTGCGTACATGCCATTCTTCACTGCCTCTGTACTTTGTGCCTGTAGTCCTGGTCCTGTATATACAACGTTACCCTGGGGACCCATTCCCACCACATAGCCTCCACCTGAGGAGCTAGATGACACCCCGATGACTGTTGTGGCCTGCTTGGAGGGGCTGGAATTTGACGGTGCAGTGCCAGCCCCTTGGCACACCTGCTGCAGAGCCTGGGCCTGGCAATGTTGGTTGATCTGGTAGATGATACTCTGGATGGATGGGAGGTTTGACTGTGAAGGCAAAGCCAGGCCTCGACCTGCTGTGACTGGAATCACTGAGCCAGCTACAGTGACATTAGGGGGTACTGAAAGTCTGGGGCCTTCTGTAGGCTTTGAGGGCCCAGTGTGGTATACCATTTGGCCATGGCTAGTGGCTAAAGTGCTACTACTAGGGGTTGGATATGGTGCCACAGCTATATGGGCTGGAGAGAGTTTAGTCCGTCTTCCATCAGAGTTCTTGAGAACACCTTTTGAGTGGACAAAGGTGGATGATGATGAGGAGGAGGAGGAAGAGGCCTTGACAATGGCGAGCAGGCCTTGGTAGCCCCCTGTATGGAGGTGTGGGTAGGGACTATAGCGCTGTCCTGTGGTGTCATATCCATTCACAGTCCGGTTAAGGTGCTTGTGCTGGGGAACCCTGATGTTAGTGGGGAAGATCTTGATGGACAGAGGATTGTTGGCTGTCTTTAGAGCGTAGGCATCAAGTTCTGCTGCAGTAGGGTAGCGAGGGGAATGTGTGGGCACCACCAGCTCACCTGCAAGTCAAAGACAAAGATGATCATGAGTGAGTTGATTAATTGTGATAAAACCATAGATGTTTTATACATGCTAATGGATAACGCCTGAGTGATTTATGGGAGATTACCAGGAGTGTATTTCTTAACAATGGCAGCTACATCACTCTCCTGATGCAACAGTAACTGACAGCATAGCTCTGACTACAAATATTTGCACAATGACCCTGACAAGTCTTTTCATGGCTGTTATTAAAGTGCTTGTATGAATTTCCAATGGTATATGACTATTATCTACTTGGATTAAAACACAACAAAGTTTTACTGGAACACACATGACCTCAGAGCAAACAGGTGCAAATCAATTGATGAGTGAGACATCTGAAGGTGACTATAATGTGTTCACCAAATTTTGTGACCAAATTAGTGATGGGGATTGTCTACCAAGTATCTCCACAATACAATCAGAAATGAACTATTATGTGAATGGAGTGTAGTTGTACTGTCCTGTGTTAGAACTGAGTGCAACAAACATTGATCGGTTTTAACATCATCAGCAGGGCAGGATGATATAAAATTAGATTAGGTGTGGCTATTCAGTAACATCAGATGACAAGGGAGTAACAAATAGTGACTTAGGTGCTATTAGCTTGGCAACACAACCACTAGACAGTGAATAAATTAACAATTACATGAAGGGAGTGTCTTAGAAGAACTGATTGCAAACTTAATCACTTTGCTTTTTGATCAGTGTATACTTTAGTATGGTCAAATCTTGTAAAATCAGATAACATGGCATAGTCAATATGACAGCTAGCTGTCATCATGGAAATTGTTTTTCACTTCCACCAGGTCTACACCAATTCTTTTTTTGTCACCCAGTGGCACCTATAGGAAAGAAGTACAATACTGTCAGACCTGGCATCATGGGCGGGCTTTAGGGTGCCTTGCCGGCCCTCTGAGTCAGTTTGGACCGCCCCTGGAAAGAGGCATTATAATGCATATACACATGAACGCTATGATAAAACACTTTTATATCAAACAAAGGAGAAAATCATGATAAAAGATAAGCATGTTATATTGTATGTTCATAAATCTTTAGATAATAGCGACCCCTGCTGTCTGTAACGCGTGTGTATATTTTGTAAACAAACAGGGAGTCCTGAGCTCACTCGTCTCCTAATAAGCTTTCGGGCAGAAAATGAGGATAAGTTTCATCAATGGGAGTAAGTTGGAAAATATACACACACACACACATGTATATGTGTAACACACAACCTGACGTCCTAATAGACTGATATTATTTGTCAAGGAAATTTCTAAAGGAATTAGGGCTGGATGCAAAAATATGGAAGAATCTGAAAGAGAAATATAACGTTAACAGAACTAGATGCAGCCCATAACATACATACAGGTGCTGATCATATAATTAGAATATCATGAAAAAGTTGATTTATTTCAGTAATTCTATTAAAAAAATGAAACTTGTATAATGTATACATTCATTCCACACAGACTGATATATTTCAAGTGTTTATTTATTTTAATTACTAATTAATTAATTAATTAATTACTAATCAATCGATTAATGATGAATCAATTAATATTAATTATTACTATTATTAATGATTAATTATTATTAGTATTACTAACATTAATCAATTACTAATTAATTATTAATACTATTAATTATTATTATTATGATAAATTACTAATTAATTAAATTAATCAATTCAATCAATTTTTTTTTTTATATAGCGCCAAATCACAACAAACAGTTGCCCCAAGGCACTTTATATTGTAAGGCAAGGCCATACAATAATTATGTAAAACCCCAACGGTCAAAACGACCCCCTGTGAGCAAGCACTTGGCTACAGTGGGAAGGAAAAACTCCCTTTTAACAGGAAGAAACCTCCAGCAGAACCAGGCTCAGGGAGGGGCAGTCTTCTGCTGGGACTGGTTGGGGCTGAGGGAGAGAACCAGGAAAAAGACATGCTGTGGAGGGGAGCAGAGATCGATCACTAATGATTAAATGCAGAGTGGTGCATACAGAGCAAAAAGAGAAAGAAACAGTGCATCATGGGAACCCCCCAGCAGTCTACGTCTATAGCAGCATAACTAAGGGATGGTTCAGGGTCACCTGATCCAGCCCTAACTATAAGCTTTAGCAAAAAGGAAAGTTTTAAGCCTAATCTTAAACTTTTGTGGTATTAATTAATCATTAATACCACAAAATTCTCCAACATGATTGTGACGCATTGAAGAAATCTGTGGCTTCTTCTATTTCTTTGCATCTACGCAGAAAGGCAAGAAAATAAAAAGAGCAAACAGGCGACTGCAACAAGTTGCGCTTCGGTTGCCATGTTAACAAACAGTGAAGATGGCAATTTGAGACGGGCAGTTTTTTTCAGTTTCAGCAGTTTGTTTCAATTCATAGGGCTAGAGGCATACCCCTTCACCTTACCCCTTGTTTTAAAGGGGTAGGCGAAGGGGTAGGGGAACAAAAGAGAATTGAGATTGGGCCGTTATGTCCCTAGGGTGAATAAAAAGTCTGCGGGTCATAAAGCTTTCTCTTATCGTGTCCCTGTTCTGTGGAAGGATCTCCCTGCATCAATAAAACAGTCAGATACTGTAAAGACTTTCAAGTCCAGACTTAAGACGCACTTATTTTTCCTTTCGTATGGCTAGCATGCTTTTTACTCTTTTAAATTAATTTTATTAGGAAATGGAGCGGGTCGCAGCCACACTTTATCTAAATTCTGGGTCTTTTAGTGAAGATTAGGGCTAGTAGCCGGCGATCAACTTAGTATTTCTTCTGTTTTTCTTGTTGCTTAATGCTGACAAATTATACTGTATTTGTTGTCCTTCTGATGCCTGATTTTGTTTTGTTTTTTTCTCTCTCTGTTTGCGGTGTGGCGGCATCCAGAGATGGGTGTGGTGTCTTTTTCTGTAACCCTCCCATCCTGTGCACCGGCAATATTTCCTGTATATTCGTTTTGTCAATTGTTTTGTAAATTGTGTCGGTATCATGGCCCAAGCAGAGGGTCACCCCTTTGAGTCTGGTCTGCATGAGGTTTCGTCCTCAAATCATCAGAGGGAGTTTTTCCTTAGCACTGTTGCCTATGTACTTTGTTGTGATTTGGTGCTATATAAATGAAAATAAATTGAAATTGAAAATTAATTATTTATTATATATATTGTAATGGATTGGTAGAACAGTTGCATTTTCATTACTTGTCAAGAGTTAGATGATGTATCTGTAAAGTTATGTTTATTAGCATCTCTTCATAACCTAATTTCAATTTCAGATGCCCTACGCATGATGACACGCAGTGACATGCAGTGTTTTCGAATAGGTTGTGCAATGTTCACGACTAGTTCACACAAGTGGCACGAAATACATGCCACACACTTTGAACATTTCGACATTTTCTTTGCGCACTGGCATGCAGCCACTCACATTTCTTGATGCACATTTTATGACAAGTTTACTCATTGGCAAGCAAGATTGCGTGCGGGAGATTGGGATGGCCTTCACATACATCGCGGTTGCAAAAGTCAGCGGGAGCGGGGCGAGCAGGAGCGGCTGCGGGACAAAGAAAATAGTCCCGCGCAGGGTCCTACTTTACACTTCTGGCCTAAATAAAAAACAGTGCCCCCATCAGAGCAATGTAAGGCTCCTCTGCAAATCCGTGTCTGGCGCTGAGACTGAATATTGTGCAACACACATGACAGGCAGCCATAGATGCCTTTACGGTGTCAAATCTCGTGAGTAATCACGTTCTTGCTGGGGAGGCCGAGATTTCATTGTCAGTGTAAACAAGTGTTTGCGGGTGGTGGAGTGAACAAGCAACAAGCAACTTGTTTGCAACATTGCGTCGTTATGGAGGTGAGTTCAAAAAATATGTATTTAGGTGTTTAACTAAGATAATCGTGAGTCTTTAATGTGAGCTTTATAAAAAAAAAAAAAAGTTGCTATTGGGGTTGCATGTCAGGAACCAGTTCTTTTCAGGTAACCTTAGGAAATGATTCGATCCATCGACATCAATAGCCTTTTTGCTTAACGATTCCCTTATCGGTCCTTCAGAGTGGCCATTGTTTTGGGGGTGTCTGTCAGGAAAATGATCATTTCTCTACACTGATTGTGCTTCGATCTTCGATCTGCTGCTTCGTTGGGTCATTGTTTTATTTCGCTTTATCTTAATTTTTCCCCAATAAAACCCCAAAGAGCATATGTCTGTGAGTAATATTTACCTTTTTTTTTATGTTAAACCGACCTGTTATGGTCTTCTGAAACATTTGACAGATGTATTTTATAACTTAAAAACTGGGCCCATGCTAACGCGTTAGCATGTCTATGGCATTTTCAATATTAAAGTTAGCATTAAGCTGAGCCATTATCAACCCTCCCTCCCCAGCGTGCAAAGGATTCTGGGATACTCTAAAACTGTGAATACGGGTATGCACACAGGCACACACATCTGCCTTTGTACTTGTGCTATGTTTATGACAAGGGAACCCAGGTGGTCACCTTCTACACCATTTGATGAATTACGTGTAGAAAATATGACAGCAAATGAGCAAAACTAGATGTAAATTGTGAACACACTGAAAAATGAACAAGTTGCAAATTGTAAAATATGGATGACATTCATTTATGTTACATCAACCCCCCTGCTCCATTTGAGCTTCCTTTTTATCTTATTTTAACAGTCTCCTGTGGAACTCTATCCCTAGACAAATGGATCTTTTTAAAAACTCATTCTGTCAAAGCCTAGCACCTTGGGCGCTGTTAAATCGGTGCATTGTGAAATTAATTCGGACACTCTTTAGCATTGAATTGGGTTAGCCTTGGATACCAAGCAGGCAGGGACAAAGGGGAGAGGATAAAAGCTTATTTAATTGCAGTGGCACATTTGAGACTCAGAAGTGGTGTCACTGACTAGGTCTTTACCCTTGGCCACTGAATTTCCACATTTATTCACTCCAGACATACAGAGACACATTAACAAAAATACTAATTAAAATCTACAAGGACTTACTAGCCTGGTTAAGTGAACTATATAAAAACAGAGAGGAGTCTGGTGTGGTACAATGCTACTTCAATGAACAAATTTGGTCACACTTGTGTCAGTCTGTAATAATGCAAAATGTTCTTGTTCAAAGGTGTTGAACAGGAATGCTATGCCAGACCTTTTTCACATCAGCGTATGCTAGGGGTGTAACAATTTAAGCCCCGGTCACAACCCACCGTGCGTTTTTTTTCGCCGTACATTTTCTGCGGATGCCACGGCCACTACGTTTTTGTGAAAACGTAAGGAGGCAGTAGCAAGAGGAGGGAGGGAGTACGTTCAACGCACGTCTCTAGGAGTGTGTGTGTGTGTGTGTGTCTGTGTGTGTGTGTGTGTTGGGGGGGGTGTTGCTTTTCTTTTTTTATGAGCGGGACCGGAGCGGCAGGTGTTTTTCGGCGTCGGCGATGCATGAGCATGTCCAGCCTGCAGCAGTCAGCTGTACGAGTGTTTACTTGCCTTGAAAAGTTAAACCTAGTTATCAGACTGAAGCTGTGGAGTGTGTGTTGCTGACGTTTGGAAATAAAATCCAAGTTCAAGTGAGAAGCTGCGTTGTGCATGCAAGTCTGTCGGCCTCCAAATCCGTACTGCCTACGTACAGATTTGGTTAATTCAATAGTAACTGAATGAAAATGTGCTGCTTTGAATCCGTACTGAGGCAGTACTCACAACGTGCGTCATCTGCACTGCTGGTGAATCCGCAGCCTGACCGCAGCGAAGGTTCTGCATGCACTAAAACCTCTACGGCGTGTCTGCGTGCTCCTAAATTCGTACTGAGGCAGTACTTACGGAGTACGGATCTCCAAATTTAGCCCACGTTTTTGCAAGTAGACTGCACGCACGTGCAAGTATGGCGGGTTGTGACCACGGCTATACTGATGTGATTTGGACATCCATTTTAAAGTAAAAGATATGACTACATCAATACATGGAACCCTGAATCAATCTAAGTGTATACTGAACCCTGTCGATTATACCATTATGAAGTGGTTGAGTGAAGCTGTTACACTGCTACATCCGTGTCTTCAAATGCTTGTAAAAGTTCAGACTGAGACTCTCACAAGACTGGTCACAGGAAAGTTAACTTTGCCTGTGAGGTATAAACAAAATCAACATGTCCAGTAGTTGAAGGCGGTATAACGGATAAATGTACCTGTTAGAAATTTACATTTGGTTCAGCGTTTGGAGCTGTGCCAACGGAACAGAGGATGAGTCTTGTTTCTTGACTGCAACAAGACATGAGTCCCAGTTAGTGACTTTAATACGCACAAAAGTGACTCATGATATTTTAATGGTTTTGAGAGGGGTTAAGAAGTGGACTTGCCGTTTCTCAAGAGCAGAAGAGAAGAATCAAAGAACCATGAGCCAGTGGATCAAAGCATTGTTTCATTGGTTCACACTTCAAAGAGGAGTCACACTGCAGAAACGGTTGATTACAGAGCCGCTGCAGGGTCTGTAATCAACGTAAAGGAATGTTCATTTTCCCGACAAACACCCTCAAAAATAACGGCTGCTCTGAAGGACTGATAACACAAAGCACAAAGACTATTGATATCAGTGGATCGAATCATTTCTTAACGATACTCGAAAAGAACCGGTTTTCGATACCCATCCCTACCCCGGTCACACTGCAGTAATGAAGGACAACTAAGCTGAAATGAAACAAGAAGTCTGGACTTTTGTTGACATATGGAGGTATCGTTTAACTTTGTTCCTCCAGCTGGCACTTCGTCAGAATTGTTAAACTGTTGAAAAATTTGAACGAATACCGCCAACCTCAATTCGTCCGTATTATTTTTGCTTTCTTTCTTGATGGTTTCTTAGCGTTTGCTTAGTTTTTGTTATGTTAGTATGTCATTTGACTTTTGTCCAACTTCGTCCAATGTATTGAATGAAAGTTGACGATATCTGAATGAATCAATAACTAAAGCTTCGATGAGCTGAACAAAACATCCTTGTATCACTAATGAATCGTCCATGTTTGGGATGAAAAAGCAACATTTTCTTACAGAAACAACAACGTTAAGAACATTTTATCAACTACTTTAACTATTTACACGTTTTAACTGTCTGTGGCTGGCCTGCGTGTGCAGATATGCTGTTGTTGTGAAGACAAACAAAATCTCTCACTTTCAAGACAAAATCTCGCACCTGCAAGTACTGCCGACATGAGGATGAGGCTCGCTGTGCTCGGTTTATACCTGCTTTCGGTCACGTCATTGTGAATGTGTCATTTTGATTTCATTTAAAGCTTTGAGGTCAACGTTCGCTTTGATTTTCTTTTGTTAGCTTTGGTTTTGTTTTGTTTTGTTCCTTTCTTCGCTCTTGATTCACAGGCTTTTCAGTGATGGGAAAGGTGCAGGATCGTTCATCCACCTTTCTTCGACAATTTGTGACTTTTTGACTTCTTATCCTTCGTCCAGCTATCATTGTGCACCGTGTGACCGGGCCCTAACAATGTGCTTTTTGCACTGCTCATTTGGTCATGTTAATCCTTTATTACCTGTTGTTGTTTTTGCATAATTTCCATTGAAATGACATACCCAAAACTAAAATCATATTACTCCAGAACACATGATACAGGAATTATTTACTTTGTACCAACTGACAAAATAAATAAATAAATAAATAAATAAAATCTGCATGGTGTGTTCAAAGATAACATTTAAAGAAAATGGCTTAGCATTAAGTTTAGACATTCTCAGGGTCAACCGTGATGATAAAAACATGAAATACGAGGTCTGTTAGAAAAGTAACGGACCTTTTTATTTTATGCAAAACATCTATGGGTTTGATTCATATGTTTTTACGTCAGCCAAGCTTGAACCTTCGTACGCATGCGTGAGTTTTTTCACACCTGTCGGTTGCGTCATTCGCCTGTGGGCAGGCTTTGAGTGAGCACTGGTCCACCCCCTTGACGGATTTTTATTATCAGGGAAATGGCGGAATCATTTGGGCTTTGTTCCATTAGAATTTTTTTCAGAAACTGTTAGAGACAGGCAGCTGGAAACCATTTGGAAAATTCATTTGGCTTTCGGTGAAAATTTTTTGGGGTTCACAGAGATTAAGGAGTGTTACTACCGCTTTAAGGATGGCCCACAATGGCGCACAGCGCACCGGCTCCGAGCCGCGATCAACAGGCAGAAACGACCATTTCATTTCTAAACGGATCGCTGTGTGGATCCGGGACCATTGTGTGCAATTTCTCTGGTTATCACAAGAGCTGGACATCAGCCATTTTCCAGCAGATTTCACTTTTAACAAGAGATTTTGTCATGGAAAGCCGCTGATGGAGCGAGACAAAGAACACGTCCGTTTTGGAGTGTCAGAGGACAAGTTGGGACATGCCTATCTCGGCTTTCAGTGGCTTACCAGTCGAGTGAGTATAAGAGAAATTGTGGAGAGCTGGGCATGTCCCAACTTGTCCTCTAACACTCCAAAACGGACGTGTTCTTTGTCTCGCTCCATCAGCGGCTTTCCATGACAAAATCTCTTGTTAAAAGTGAAATCTGCCAGAAAATGGCTGATGTCCAGCTCTTGTGATAACCAGAGAAATTGCACACGATGGTCCCGGAGCCATACAGCCATCCGTTTAGAAATGAAATGGTCGTTTCTGCCTGTCGATTGCGGCTCGGAGCGCGGCGCGCCATGCGCCATTGTGGGTCATCCTTAAAGCGGTAGTAACACTCCTTAATCTTTGTGAAGCCCAAAAAATTTTCACCGAAAGCCAAATGAATTTTCCGAATGGTTTCCAGCTGCCTGTCTCTAACAGTTTCTGAAAGAATTCTGATGGAGCAAAGCCCAAATTATTCCGCCATTTCCCTGACAATAAAAATATGACAAGGGGGTGGACCAGTGCTCACTCAAAGCCTGCCCACAGGCGAATGATGCAACCAACAGGCATGAAAAAACTCACGCATGCACACGAAGGTTCAAGCTTGGCTGACGTAAAAACATATGAATCAAATCCATATATTTTTTGCATAAAATAAAAAGGTCCGTTACTTTTCTAACAGACCTCGTATTTACACAGACATAGGGTTATATTTCAACCTGCTCTCACGGCAAGTCGTGATTCAGCAGCACAAAATATACATTAATCTATTGGTTTGTGATATTGTGACGAAAAGCGCCTCATTTTCATCATGGCAGCACAAATTCATTCTAATTCATTCCGTGATGGCTGCATGAAATTAAAAGTGAAGTGGGGGGGGGGGGGGGGGTCGGGGTGGTTATGGTTAGGGTGGGGGGAAAGAGTAAGATTAGGTTATGGTTAAGGTTAGGGTCAGGGTAGGAGTAGGGTTAGGAATAGTAAGTTAGAAAAAAACCCTGTCACAAAAGTTTTAGTCATTTCGTCACGAGAACACAAAAAACAACAAAAAAACCAAAAAAAAAAAACCATGAGACTAGGCTGTATATTTCAAGTTATAAATTAAAAAGTGAAAGTTAAGTTAGTTAAGGAACATAACAAGCCAGTTCTTTGGATGAATGTTTGTGATGTTACTATATATGTGAACTGCAACTGCAGCATCACTGAACACACTGGAAAAATGATGGTGTAAGCATCACTGATGTCCCTTTTGTCACAAAATAGGCATGGTGCCCATTTTCAGTTATAAATGATGTTTGCATCAAATTAATCCACCACAGCGTGGTGATATTTCAATTGAAATGTAAAGGTATGGTTCAGTACTCTACTCAGTGCCTTTTTACTTACTGCATATTTTAGTTTGGTAAAATATTTTTATAATAATAGATGATGAACAGGCAAAAAGGCATGTAAAATGACAAAAGAGCTCTGAACAAGACTGTTATAAATGCAAATGGTGTGCAATTTGGAGAATGGAGGCAGCTATATGAAACCATTTCAGCAGTAAAAACAGCGAGACTTGCAGCGGGCCCCGTTCAATGAGCCAAAGCTTGGCCATTGTGAACTGATGTGGCAAACAGGAAAATGGCAATTTCTAAAAATCCCACCATGTGTCATTGTTTGGGGGTTGGGTACGGAGGTGAGGGGCCGCGGTGAAATTGGATTTAAACGACATTATTCAGGCAATTTCATGGCTACTTAGCTCAGTGTAACAAAAAAGGTGGGGGGTGGTGGAAAGAACTCAATTTACAAGCAATATATCAGCTGCCATAAATGACTTGCAACCCCTTCAAAAATGACATTTTTATGCAAAAGCTAACAAAACACACGGAAATTAACTGAAATAAGTGTGCTGTCAGCAAATGTCCTGGTGACCTAAGGAGTCTGCAGGGTGCAGGCTGTGACTAGGACTCACTCCATTTCCTTTACGATTGCAAAATCATTTTAAAGAGACTCCACAGCCAAGTAGTCACAACTCTCATTTCTTTGCTCCCATTACAGATAGCATGGGGAGTTCATTTCTACAAGGCTATGGGTCTCCAACTGTGAAAATGATTAAATCTACAAGATCCATATCATACAAGAAATAAGTCTGGAATTTAAAATAAGAAAGGAGAGACTCAGTTTCTCAAACCAAATTTAGCACAAGACCCAGGCCTATAACAGACTTTCCAGTTTCTTCTACACATAAATATTCTGCACACACTATGTAACATACGAAAAATCAGACTGCACCTAACTCAATATGTCACCCAACTCCAGGTACAGCTCATGGTTATTCCTAACCTTGACTAATGTAATGTCCATCTAACAGGCCTCCTGACTTACATGGTGAAGCCCTTATGGCCCCTTCACACATAACACAACCTTGGGCCAAAAAAGCAGGAACCGGCCAAAAAAGAGAGAGAGGGAGAGAAAAAAAAAAAAACAGATTTGGCGTATGCCGAAAAATTCCACCTGCTGTCAAGAGGGACACACGGTCGGACAGACCTAAACAATGCCATGGCAGTGGTTTCATGCACACTCGTGTGCACGTGCACGAACACAGTGTGAAAACGTACATCATGCTCAGATAGCAGCAGCAGCGATTACATGCTGGACATGTTATTTATGCTGTGCAGAAAATAACAGAAATGTGACAGCACAAGAGTGTACAGAACATCATAACAACAATGAATGTACTGTTTAAGTGTAAGACAATCATGTTACGGGCCATGATTCTGTTCTCACTGTAAAAACAAAACACACACACACACACACACACACACACACACACACACACACACACACACACACACACACACACACACACACACACACACACACACACACACACACACACACACACACACACACACACACACACACACACACACACACACACACAAAAACCCCCACAACCACACATTTCAATATTTAATTCCATTACAAAGAGCGGACAATACAAGAATTCCCATCCTCTTGGATGTACACAACAAAGTAATGAACTGATATGGATGACTTTCCTTCCTTTTATTTTTTACATGACTGACCTGATGCGCTTATACCATGAACACATCAGCCGGCTCAGCGTGTAATCTCTGTTCAGCGCGCACTGAAGCGCTGCTGACCGCGTTGCAAAGGTGATATGTGTTTTTAATGTGAGGACAGCCCGCCAATGCACGGGCCTTGCGGTAGCGTCTTGTTAGGTGATATCCTGCATGGCACGATATGTGTTCTCCAACTGTGACTTGCGAGTTCACAGTGCTCAACAGCTGCTGCTGGCGCAGACAAGCCCACCTCTGTGGACAAACTCAGCTCACAGAATAACATCTAACTCTCTGTTCCTTTGATCTGTGATTATTTATTTTAGGTATTTGTTATGTAATTATGTATGTAGTTACTGTTGTATGTGTTTTTAATTTAACACGTTGTGTCAGTTCCAGCTTACAGTGAGTCACTGGCCGGCGATCAGCTGAAATGCTCTCTGTGTCCACAGCGCAATGAGCAAAATGATCACACGTGAATGAGTTCACACCTTTCCCCTTATCGTATATATGTTTTATTTATTTTCTACTCTTTCTGCCTGTCGTGGACAACAATTTACGTGGTGGAAATGACATTAGCCTGGCCGGGTGGCTGATAACAAAGTTCACACTGTGCCGTGCGCACTCAGACATTGCTGGCCGGTCCACATGTGATCTTGTCTGTACGTAATTATCAGCATGTCATGAGACCACAAGAGCCCGCCCACATGTGCACTGCGTGGAGTGTGGACAGCTGATGTTGTTCATGGTGCGACATGTGTTCTCCAGCTGAGTTGCGAGTACACACCGGTCAGCTGTTCCAGCTGGACATTACAGCCATCTAGATGCGCACTGCGCTGGACAGCGACTGCACTCTGGCCACCTCAGCTGCACCTCACAATGTTGGATCATGGTGTGGGGGTGGGGGCGCCACACTTGCATGTCATTTGTGTTGCGGGGAGTGCACACTTGCATGCCATTTGTGTTGTTTGGCACACTCATGGGGCACTTCGCACAGCCAGCTCGAATGTGGTCGGCTCTCGTAACCCTGCCTTTTCTAAATGCCCCACGAGTGGTGTTGGATGTTGGTGGGTGGCACGTGGACTTTGGCCGACTCTGGCCGAGAGGGGGTCGGATGGCCATTCATCTGGAATTCGCCGACATTTGGCCACTGGTGTGAAGGCTGCCTCGATTGTGCCATTCGGCTATGGTTCGACATGGCCGATGATTTTGTGCAGCTCCTCGGCCATGGCATATGTCCAACCTGCGTTCAACACACCGTGCGAATGCTGCAAATGCTGGTAGTGCGACCTCATCTTGCCCGCCATTCGAATGGGTTTCCGCCACAAACGGCATGGGAATGTAGAGTATACGTGCTGTTCTCGAATGGTTGTGGCGACTACTGTACGAGGCGGCTCCGATTTTTCACAAGTGGCATACAATTCCTCCTTTGTGGGCCAGTAGGCTTCAATCGTGTTATGTGTGAAGGGGCCTGTAGAGATGATACAGAACGTACTGGCCCATCTAGTTTTGGATCAAACCAAAAGGGCACTTTATGTTATTACTTATCAAACTCCATTGGCTTCTCACTGGTGCTCGCATCAAGTTCATGTCACTAATACTTGCTTACAAATGGGCGGGGGGGGGGGGGGGGGGGGGGGCTGGTCACTAAAGAGCAGTAGGACGCTGCCCCCTAAAAATATTGAGAAAAGGAAACATATTTCAACATAATTAATAAATAATAAATATGTTTGCTCAGAGTCAGAGTATGCAAGTGCCTGTCAGTGTCAGTATGCATTTAAATGTGTTCCAACACTTCATTTCAGTGTTCATTTCATTTTTTCCAGAGTAAAGCCCACATGATCATGTATCTATTAAATTATGTTTATTATCGATGTAACATCTCGTCATAATCGTTCAGATGCCCTGTGCGCAATGACACACACTGACACTCAGTGTTTTCAAACAGGTTGTGCAATGTTCACGACTAGTTCACAAAATGAATGCGTGCCAGAAGTTTTGAACATTTCAAAATTTTCTTTGTGTACTGGCATGCAGCCGCACACAGTTCACGCACAGTTTACAACAGTTTAGGATGACTTTACTCATTGGCATGCAAGATTGCGTACAGGGATCAAATTAATGCAAGTGTCAAGGTGCCTTAACAATAACACACTCTGAACGACCACCTGAACAGTTTATAGTGGATCTACACCGTGATCATTAAATACATTAATTACTATTGTCATCTGTTGACAGGTGATACTGTGTGTGTGTATGTGTGTGAATGCGTGCGAGTATGTATATGTGTGTGTGTGTGTTTGTGTGTGAGAGACAGTGAGCGAGAGAGAGTTAGCAAGGTTACTGTATTTGGCTACACTCAGTTGCCAGTTTATTAGGAACATGTAATGAACCATAATGAATTCGTGAAAAAGTGAAGACTTTTCTCCTTTGTGGTCCCTTTGTGGAATGTGTTGCAAGCCTTAAATGCAAGAATGGATGTATATTAACAAATGAAATGAAGTTGAATTTTAATGCGCAATTTCCATACCATTCCAACATTTTCTGATTTGGAATTGTATTCAAGATAGTGTCTCACTCAGTTGCGACTAATGGTGAGTAGTTAAAGACACAAATTTGTGAGGTAATACATGAATTCTAATCTTTAGTTCTTTCCATAGGTTTTTTTTTGTTTGTTTGTTTGCTTGTTTTTATATTCAAGTTCAGTGGTTCAGTGATTGGTTGGGTCATTCCAGCAGCTTTATTTTCATTCTCTGAAACCAATTGAGAGTTTTCTTGGCTGTGTGTTTGGGATTATTGTCTTGCTGAAATGTCCACCCTCATTTCATTTTCATCATCCTGGCAGATTTTTTTTGTTGTTTTTATTTTTATCAAGATTGTCTGTGCATTTTTTTTCCATTCGCCATTCCTTCAATTATAAGAAATTTTCCAGTGGCGTATGCAGAAAAACAGCCCCACACCATGATGGTCCCACCTCTAAATTTCACTGTTGGTGTGGTGTTTTTGGGGTGATGTGCAGTGCCATATATGTTGTGTATTATGGCATCCAAACAGTTCAATTTTGGTCTCATCTGACCAGACTATATTCTCCCAGTATGTCACAGGCTTATCTAAATGTTGTGCAGCAAACTTTAAATGGGGTTCAACATGCTTTTTTCTTCAGCAATGGAGTCTTGCATAGTGAATGTGCATACAGGCCACGGTGGTTAAGTGTATCATTTATTGTTTTCTTTGAAACATTTGTTCACTTGCTCTCCACAAGTGGTCCTTGGCTCTTGGACAACTCCTCTGATAATTATTTTCACTCCTCTGTCAGAAATCTTGCGAGATTGTAGCCGGTTTATGGGGAAATGATGCTCTTTCCACTTTCAAATTATGGCACCAACAGTGCTCTCTGGAACATTTAGAAGTTTAGAAAAACTTCTGTAACCACTGTCATCAATACATTTTGCAACAATAAGGTTGCAAAGATGTTGAGAGAGCTCTTTCCTTTTAGCCATCATGAAATGTTTCTTGTGTGACAGCTTGGTAATGAGACCCCTTTAGATAGGACATCAGTTAGGACTAAACCAGCTGATATTAATTTGCACTGACAAGAGGCAGGATTCCTTTGTAATTACTGATAGATTTCAGCTGGTGTCTTGGGTTTCCATGCCTTTTTGCACCTCCCTTTCTTCAGGTGTTCAATACTTTTTTCCTGAGTCATTTCACATTATTACACATAACTTAATTTATAATATCTCTGGTTTGGTTTCTTTGCATGTACAGATTACTCGAGTTGTTACCAATATCTGGTGAAAACTTAATGTCAATAGCACTTTTAGAAACATGTTTACTGAGAAAATTGTGACATGTTCAATACTTATTTTACCCACTGTATCAGCAACAAGTCCAAAAGCGAGGTTCTGTCATGGTATGTGGTTGTGTCAATACCCTTGAAAGGTAATTTAGACTTCTTTGATGCTGAGATGCTGCATTAATGCAAAAAAGTACATTGAGATTTTACAGGAACGTATACTGCTGTCAAGACAACATATTGTACAGGTGCCTATATACATGTTTCAACAAGATAATGCAAAACCACATTTTGCACACATAGCAAAGGAAGAAGAGCAGAAGAAGAAGCTACTGGACTGCTTGCAGTCATGAGGTGTCCCCAAAATAGAATATGTCTAGAATTTTGAAAAGAAATATGCAACAACCATGACCATGTACTATTGCATACCTTGTGTTTGCAGAAACAATGGGACAAAATAAATGGTCAAATGCTTCATCACTTGGTATCCTCAATGCCAAAATGTCTTTTGAGTGTTGTGATTTCCATACCATTCCAACATTTTCTGATTTGGAGTTGTATTCAAGCTAGTGTCTCACTCGGTAGTTAAAGACACAAATTTGTGAGCAACTACATGAATTAGCAACATTTTCATTTGGAATCACATCAACCTGTATTTGCAATTTTGTTGTGCTCCCAGGGGTCCCAGGGCAGTTCTCGCCGGTCGCGCACCTGGAATGTCAGATTCTCATTTTGTCTGTCATCACTTGCAATTTAGTTTCATCGGTTGCCAACCCCTCACAAAGGTGTCTCACATTTTGTGCACTTTTCTAATGCACGGAAACTAAACTGAGAAGGGTTTGAGACATCCGTGACAACGCTGTGACTATTTTGAGAGAAAAGTTATCGTGTAAATTTTTTGAATATGTGAAGCCCTGCAACTCACGCAAGGACACAGACCCTGGTGAACATTTCAAGACATTTTAAAAAAAAATCCCTTGTGAATGCCATTCGCAATTTGTTGCTAACAGTCACATCCTAGTGAGATAATAGCTTCATATTTTCTTTAATACTCGTACTTACATCACTTTGGTTTGGCTTGTATGAGTATGTAAAGATGGTATTTATAATACTTATTATTATATTTATAATAATATTTATAATAATATATATATTCCAATGATTATATATATATATATATATATATATATATCATATACCTATAAATGATATGCCAATATGATTGGATAAAACACTAAAGAATAAATAGCAGCATACCCTTTTCGTGGACGGGTAATATTTTTCATACCACCCGAGTTATCAGCCAATCCGGACAGCGGAGCGGCGCCACGATGAAGAGGTGCGGTCAGAGGAACTGTGAAATGCTGGTGAGTCACTATTAATAATTTCTTACGTGTCCAACCTCGTATGTTGATCGTTAAAATTAAATTTGTTAGTTCTAAAAGCCATCATAATTATTTATAGGAAAACGTTCTATTTTTTTTCTACTAAGGTTTGAACTTTGAGTGTTTACACAGGAGAGAAAAGTGAGAAAATGTTAATGCCTGTTTGAGAAAAGTGTATAAAGTGTGTAGTGAGGGGTTTTACAGCCTTAAAACATCTATAATAATTGTAAGAAATAACGCTGACTACTTTGCGGATTTCGCCTGTTGCGGGTTATTTTTAGAACGTAACCTCCCTTTTTTAAGAGCTGACATAACGTGAATTTCTCCACTGTGAGATCAATAAAGTCTTATCTTATCTTATCTAATGCCGTATTTCTTGCTTTGCTGAAATCCTCTTTGCCGCTATAACTTGTAGCTTGATTGTGATTTCTCCCTTGTAGGTCACTTTGTATAAAAGTGTCAGTGAAATGAATTTCATGTAATATAAAAATAAAACTACAATTATGGTTTTAATCAAGGAGAACCTGGTAGCATCCTAATGGGTCAGGCTATGAGTACCGGGCCAACCTGTCTACGAGCAAAGCAACCTTGCTGAGGCACTACTTTGCGACAGCTGTGCCATTTTCTTTGATGTTTTGACTTGCAGTGGAAAACTGACAGAAGACATTTCATTTGCTCAGAAGAGGAAAACATGCTCATTTCAAAGTGCATTGCTGGTCCATATGGAAGTGCAATGCAGCATCTTTTCTGATCTTTTTTGCATGAGGGTGCAAAGCACACACACACACACACACACACACACACACACACACACACACACACACACACACACACACACACACACACACACACACACACACACACACACACACACACACATATATGCACAAAGGCGCATAGCTTTGATCATCACATCGTCTAAATGAGGAAAGATACTTGGCTTTCAGGGATATCAAGGGCCCATGCCCCACCGCCCCTACAAGCCCCCAGCTGCAAGATGCCCATCATTTGGACTAATTACTGCCACATGAGGACAAAACTATAAAAACAGCCAAGAAATTCATTAATGGGTGAATAATTCCACTCCTTCTTGCAGACTGAATTCATATTTTCCATGTCCGTGCCTGTATTTCTTCTGAGAGAGAGGAGAGAACTCTCTTCCTCTGTCTTTTCCCAGCTTGGCCCTTGTTTGTCAATAGGCAGAGCCTTTGGCACACCAACCTGGCATCAAAGGGTTTCACACTTCACAGACCACAGGGATTAGAGGCCTTTCAGGCCTACAAAACCCATCTCAGCTCCACAAAGGCTTCCGGTTATTAGGAGCCACAGGCATAAAAGAAGAAGAAGAGGAGGAGGAGGCAAATGAGCATCTGGATGCTTTTGATTCCAGTTTCCTCTTTAAAAAGCTCCATAGTATAAATTTTATAGCAAACCTGATAACTCTGAGTGTGGCCTGAAAGCGAGACCTTCACACAGATGCAGTTATACACAGTGTGTGTTTGATGTGCACAACCTCCTCATCCTTTTTCCTCTGGAGGAGTAAGTCTATAAGTGAGGACGTGGAGGTTAAAGGAGAGAGGCTCTCTTTGGGCGAGTGCTCTGTGACTTATTGGTTTAAGCTGCAGCAGGTCAGAGCTATGAGCCGCAGATGCAGATGGTGCGATCTGATAAACAGCTTCTGTGCACTCCTCGGTGAGCCCTCGTCTCCTCACGAGGAAGGGGGTTTCCTGCACTTTTCTACCCTCTGCAGCTTGGTGGTGCAAACACTACACATGCTGTATGAATAAGAAAATCACAAACATGTGCATGCACTGCACACATGGCGGTCGCGGGTCTCATCTACCATCAGCAGAGCATGTCGTTATCCTCTGCTCAGCGTTCTCTCATGAAATGTAGGGCAGGGACAACAACAGGTGCCTGTGCAGGCGACAGCCTGCAATGCCTCCTGGGCTAAATGCTTCACACTTGCTTCATTTCGACACGCGACAGCCTTGTAAGGATTAATTATTTCCCCTGGGGATGGAAGAATATGTTATTTCCCTCCCTGAGAGCAGGAGCCTATGTGCACTCACAAACACATGAAACAGCTTGGACTGGTGCAGTTTTTATGATACGATTAAAAAAAAACACACACATACATGAAAGGAATGTAAATAAACCGAGCATATGACTGAGCCGCATAGGAGATGAGATAAAAGCTGAGGCAAACACGTGCATTCGTTCTGAGAGATCATGCGCCAGGGAGCAGAGATGGGAGGGAGGCAATTAATGGGCTGACCTTCGTCCTTAATCACCCAATGCCTGGCACACAATGCCTGTGTGTCAGAGCAGCACATCTCTAAATGCCACCCCTCATTAGAGGCTGTCTCTGCACTGTTACACTCTCCAGTGGTCAGACACAGATAGCAAGGCTGGGCATGGCTAACGTGGTGGTGCAGAGCTGGACTGAGCCGCACTAGGGCACGATATGATCTAGAAATCCCATTTCACTTGGAAGATGGGGACTCTTCTTTCTCTCCGTTTTTGATTGGCATGAAGGTCCCCAAGCGCGACGTCCTTGGTATAGTCGGCAGTGGCACTGTGATCGTGTGTGTGTGTGTCTTTGGTGTGCTGAAGGGGGCTACCCAATTCTGAACACTCAATTAACACTCCTTTAATTAGCCAGCAGCACATTCTGAATTCTGATGAACTAATTTTCTCGGTGTGAGGACAGAAGACTTGAGTGGGAGGTTTGGCTGTAAAGATGAGGTCCACTGGGGATAAAACAGCAATAAAAGAAGGAACTACTTAGATTAAATTGAAAAAAAAGTCCATTAATTCTGTGCACTTCTTCCAAGTGAGAGGTCAAATTGTGTTGATCACGTGAAGCAAAGACAGACAGAGAGGCCGAGAGAGCAGGGAGGTACCGCAGGTGAGGGGAAAAGGGAGAAGAGGACAAAGGTAGTGGAGGAAAAGAGAGAAGAAGAGGAGATAGAGAGTCAGAGGCTGTGTGAGGGAGCAGCAAAAAATCCACACGGCCAGGAGAATGCTTTGCATTTTAATTAGAGGTTTAAACGAATAAGCAGAGAGAACTGCCTGAAACGCACTTGCTCCCATTTATTAGTGTTCCGAGTGTTCTAAATTTATCATCAGGTTGGAGAAGTTTCCTCTTATTAGTGAAAAGAACGCTCCGGCACATCAAAAAGCCTTCAGCATTTTCTCACTCACTGCTGCAAGCCCCACGACACGCTTTGATCTCATCTGACCATACACATCGGTAAGCAGGAGAGCTCGCTCAGCTAAAGAAAGAGATGGGACCGTGTGAGTAAATTGTAATTAAGTTCTAAAAGAATGAGTGCATAATATGTGTTGGTCAGAGAGCAGTCCAAAATGAGGTTTGGGCAAAATGAGGAGCAGAGATTACACTGGACTTTTAACCTGATAGTGGGTGAGTGACAAGCAATCAAAAAGCCCTCAGTGTTTGTTGAGGTCCAAGAAAATGCCCACTGGGAGTGAGGACCACCCTTTCTTCTGCATTTAGAAATAAACCGATACTGCATTTAAACTCTAGATTCAGTTTCAATTCAATTTATTTAGTTTATATAGCGCCAAATCACAACAAAGCTGCCTCAAGGCACTTCACACAAGTAAGGTCTAACTTTACCAACCCCAAGAGCAAGCACACAGGCGACAGCGGTAAGGAAAAACTCCCTCTGATGATTTGAGGAAGAAACCTCAAGCAGACCAAACTCAAAGGGGTGACCCTCTGCTTGGGTCATGCTACCTACACAATTGACAGTACAAATATACAAGAAATTTTGGGAGTCCATGCTGGTGCACAGGACAGGAGGCCTGCAGAACAAGACACCCACTCCCATCTCTTGATGGAGCCGCACCTCAAATAGAGAGGAAAAAAAACTGAATCAGGCGGCAGAAAGACATCAGACACAGTATAATTTGTCAGCATTAAGCAACAAGAACAAAAGATGTCTCTGTAAGTCAAGTTGTCACTTCAAATTTTGAGAAATCACTTTGAGAGGAGCATTTTTACAGCCTCTGGAAGACTTTTCATTAAAAATCATGTGAATACCAGCTGAAACATCCTCATGTTCCAAAATGGTCCTCACCAAACAGGTCCTCCACCTGTGATGATCCTCACAAAGGCAGCAGTACAAACACAACACACACACACACACACACACACACACACACACACACACACACACACACACACACACACACACACACACACACACACACACACACCACACACACACACACACACACACACACACGTATGTCTTTTCGAGCAGCACGGTGCTAGGAATGCTGGGTCTATAGTTGTTGACAAGAGGGCACAAAGGGTCTTGCTTCAAATCAGGTAGTTGGCAATCACCCAGTAGGACAACCAGTCCAACCCCACCTCCTGAAAGTAGTCATCTGTCTACCACAGCCAGGTGATATGAATGTTGTGAAAGTGTAGGAACACGGACCCACAACAGGGGGCGCAAATGAACGGACAATGGAGGAAGTCAAATAACAACACTTTACTGTTGTGAATAAGCACAACAAACACAGCAGATTACAATAATAGACAAAGAAGTCAATTCACAAAATGTGTCACGTGGGCAGGCTCGAAGATAAGAGACGTCTGTCCAAAGCAGAACCGGAACCACACGATTTCCTCTGCCACCGAGCCCCGGGAATACTGGAGCCGCCAAGTCCCGAACTCCCAGGTGGCCACTGCCTCCGCTTGTCGGATCTGGTACTGCTGGCGAGGAACAAAAACAGTTAAATGTGGGTGCGTTTGCACCCAGCAACACGTATGGTGGGAAAACCACCTCCATCTCTCGTCGGAAGAAATGTCTGCTATCCAACGCACAAGGTAACAAAGTATTAATGTCAGAAAGACAACACAGTCGGCTGAGTACTTTACCTCCTTGGTAGAGCGATATCTCGGCAAAGAGGTGGAGATGTTGTCTTGCTGATATACCACTGCAGATCAGATGATTGGTGACAGCTGTCGTAGGTGATAAGTGACAGCTGTCACCCCGGCTGCTCCTGTGAGGCGGCAGCGCCCTCTGGTGCCTGGAGCCCGCACTCCAGGCAGGGCGCCCTCTGGTGGTGGTGGGCCAGCAGTACCTCCTCTTCAGCGGCCCACACAACAGGACCCCCCCCTCAATGGGCGCCTCCTGGCGCCCGACCAGGCTTGTCCGGGTGGCGGCGGTAGAAATCGGCCAGGAGGGCCGGGTCCAGGATGAAGCTCCTCTTCACCCAGGAGCGTTCTTCGGGTCCGTACCCCTCCCAGTCCACCAAATACTGGAAGCCCCGGCCCATCCTACGGACATCCAAGAGCCGGCGCACAGTCCAAGCCGGCTCGCCATCGATGATCCGGGCAGGAGGCGGTGCCGGACCCGGAGCACAGAGGGGTGAGGTGTGATGCGGCTTTATCCGGGACACATGGAAAACAGGATGGATCCGCAGTGAGGCCGGAAGCTGAAGCCTCACTGCGGCTGGACTGATGACCTTGAGGATCTTGAAGGGACCGATGTAACGATCCTGCAGTTTAGGGGAGTCCACCTTTAGGGGAATGTCCTTTGTTGACAACCACACCTCCTGCCCTGGCCGATACGCAGGGGCCGGGGTCCGCCGATGGTCTGCATGGGCTTTTGCCCTCGTCCGGGCCTTTAGCAAAGCAGAACGGGCGGCGCGCCACACCCGACGGCACTACCGCAGGTGGGCCTGGACCGAGGGCACACCGACCTCTCCCTCAACCACCGGAAACAACGGGGGCTGGTACCCCAGACACACCTCAAAAGGGGAGAGGCCGGTGGCTGAAGACACCTGGCTGTTATGGGCATACTCGATGCAGGCCAAATGGGTACTCCAGGCCGCCGGGTGCGCGGCCGTCACGCAGCGCAGGGCCTGTTCCACCTCCTGATTGACCCGTTCTGCTTGCCCGTTGGTCTGAGGATGATACCCGGACGAGAGACTCACCGTGGCCCCCAGTTCCCGGCAGAAGCTCCTCCAGACTTGCGAGGAGAACTGGGGACCGCGATCGGAGACGATGTCTGTTGGAATCCCATGCAGCCGGACGACGTGGTGGACCAGGAGGTCCGCTGTCTCCTGGGCAGTCGGGAGCTTCGGGAGGGCCACGAAGTGGGCCGCCTTGGAGAATCAGTCCACTATCGTGAGGATGGTGGTGTTGCCCTGGGACGGCGGGAGGCCCGTGACAAAATCCAGGCCGATGTGGGACCAGGGGCGATGAGGCACAGGCAGCGGCTGGAGCAGTCCCGATGCCCTGCGGTGGTCAGCCTTGCCCCTGGCGCAGGTGGTGCAGGCCTGGATATAATCCCGGACGTCGGCCTCCAGGGATGCCCACCAGAAGCGCTGCCGAACAACTGCCACAGTTCTACGCACCCCCGGATGACAGGAGAACTTGGAGCCGTGACAGAAGTCCAGAACTGCAGCCCTGGCCTCTGGTGGGACGTAAAGTTTGTTCTTCGGCCCAGTTCCGGGATCCGGGCTCCGTGCCAGGGCCTCCCGGACGGTTTTCTCTACGTCCCAGGTGAGGGTGGCCACGATAGCGGACACCGGGATGATGGGTTCCGGTGGATCCGACAACTCCGTTTTGACTTCGTCTTCATGCACCCGGGACAAGGCATCCGATCTCTGGTTTTTGGTCCCGGGGCGGAAGGTGATCCGGAAGTCAAAACGGCCGAAGAACAGTGACCAGTGGGCTTGCCTGGGGTTCAGCCGCTTGGCGGTCCTGATATACTCCAGGTTCCGGTGGTCAGTGAAAACCGTGAATGGCACGGACGTTCCCTCCAACAGATGTCTCCACTCTTCAAGAGCCTCTTTCACCGCAAGGAGTTCTCGATTGCCGACGTCATAGTTCCGTTCGGCCGGGGTCAACCTGCGGGAAAAATAGGCACACGGGTGAAGGACCTTATCGGCCTCTCCGCTCTGGGAAAGCACAGCTCCTATCCCTGAGTCCGAGGCGTCCACTTCAACCACAAACTGGCGACTAGGATCGGGCTGCACCAGAACAGGTGCAGACGAGAAGCGCCGTTTCAACTCCTTGAACGCGGCATCGCACCGATCCGACCAGGTGAAGGGGACTTTTGGAGAGGTCAGGGCTGTCAGGGGGCTAACTACCTGACTGTAGCCCTTAATGAACCTCCTGTAGAAATTTGCAAAGCCGAGGAACTGTTGCAGCTTCCTACGGCTGGTGGGTTGGGGCCAGTCTCTCACCGCCGCAACCTTGGCCGGATCAGGAGCGACGGAGTTGGGGGAGATGATAAACCCCAGGAAGGACAAAGAGGTGCGGTGAAACTCACACTTCTCGCCCTTCACAAACAGCCGGTTCTCCAACAACTGCTGCAGGACCTGACGTACATGCCGGACATGAGTCTCAGGATCCGGAGAAAAGATGAGTATATCGTCTAGATATACGAAGACGAATCGGTGCAGGAAATCCCGCAAGACATCATTAACTAATGCTTGGAACATCGCGGGGACGTTTGTAAGACCGAACGGCATGACCAGGTACTCAAAGTGACCTAAGGGGGTGTTAAATGCCGTCTTCCACTCGTCTCCCTTCCGGATCCAAACCAGGTGATATGCATTTCTAAGATCTAGCTTAGTGAATATCTGGGCTCCATGCAGGAGCGTGAACACTGAATCCAACAAGGGCAACGGGTATCAATTACGAACCGTGATTTCGTTCAGCCCCCTATAATCAATGCATGGACGAAGTCCGCCGTCTTTTTTACCCACAAAAAAGAAACCTGCACCCATCGGGGAGGTGGAATTCCGGATCAACCCGGCGGCTAAAGAGTCCTGGATGTAGGTCTCCATTGATTCGCGCTCAGGTCGTGAGAGGTTGTACAGCCTGCTGGACGGGAACTCAACGCCTGGAACCAAATCAATGGCACAATCGTACGGACGGTGCAGGGGAAGGGTGAGCGCCAGATCCTTACTGAACACATCCACAAGGTCATGGTACTCCACCGGCACCGTCCCAAGATTGGGCGGGACTCTGACCTCCTCCCTAGCCTGGGAACCGGGAGGAACCGAGGAACCTAAACATACCCGATGGCAGGTCTCGCTCCACTGAACCACTACCCCGGACGGCCAATCGATCCGGGGATTGTGTTTTAACATCCAGGGGAACCCGAGAATCACACGGGAGGTGGCAGGAGTCACAAAAAACTCGATCTCCTCCCGGTGGTTCCCTGACACCACCAGAGTTACTGGTGGTGTCTTATGTGTGATTAGAGGGAGTAGGGAGCCATCTAGTGCCCGCACCTGCACAGGTGAAGTAAGCGCCACCAGAGGGAGCCCTGCCTCCCTGGCCCATCTGCTGTCTAGCAGATTCCCTTCAGAGCCCGTGTCCACCAGTGCTGGGGCCTGCAGGGTTAAATCCTCATAAAGGATTGTAACTGGGAGTCGTGTGGCAATATGGGTATGTCCCATGTGAATGTCTTGGCCCACCCCTAGCCCAGTTTCTAGGGGCGGGCGTTGGTGTTTAACCGCTCGGGGCAGTCCCTCACTTGATGCTGTATTGAGCCACAAACAAAGCACGCTCCGCGGACCAGCCTCCTCTGTCTATCTGGTGGCCTAAATGTGGCCCTGCTCGTGTCCATAGCTTCATCAGCAGGGGGAGCTGTAACCACACGGAGCGTAGAGGCCGTGGAGCGTGGGGAGGGCGGAACTCGGTCGGAACCGGAAGGGAGAGGGACGGCGCGTGCCCGGCCACGCCCTTCGTCTCGTTCCCGACGGTGTTCTTCTAACCGATTGTCTAATCGTATAACGAGATCAATAAGCCCGTCTAAATCCCGCGGTTCGTCCTTGGCCACCAGGTGCTCCTTCAGGACCAACGACAGTCCGTTTACGAATGCGGCACGGAGGGCAGTGCCATTCCAGCCGGACCTCGCAGCCGCGATGCGGAAGTCGACTGCATAAGCAGCTGCGCTCCGGCGCCCCTGTCTCATTGACAGCAGCACGGCTGAAGCGGTCTCTCCTCTATTTGGGTGATCGAACACTGTTCTGAACTCCCTCACAAACCCATCATATGTCAGAAGGAGCCGTGAATTTTGCTCCCAGAGTGCTGTAGCCCAAGCGCATGCCTCACCGCGAAGCAGATTAATCACATAAGCTATCTTACTAGCATCAGTCGCGTACATGACGGGACGTTGTGCGAAGACGAGCGAACACTGCATAAGAAAGTCCGCGCACGTCTCCACACAACCCCCGTACGGCTCTGGAGGGCTTATGTATGCTTCAGGGGAAGGTGGGAGGGGTCGTTGAACGACCTGTGGAATGTCACTGTTGCGCACAGGATCGACAGGAGGGGGAGCCGCAGCAGCGCCCTGAGGGCGCGGTTCCACCTGCGCGGCGAGAGCCTCCACCCTGCGGTTAAGGAGGACATTCTGCTTGGTCATTAGATCCAACCGAGCCGTAAAAGCGGTGAGGATTCACTGCAACTCACCGATCATTCCTCCTGCAGACGCCTGTGCGCCCTGCTCTTCCATTGGCCGTTCAACAGCCGGTTGACGCCCCTCGGGGTCCATGACGTTGGCCGAGATATCCTGTTGTGAAAGTGTAGGAACACGGACCCACAACAGGGGGCGCAAATGAACGGACAATGGAGGAAGTCAAATAACAACACTTTACTGTTGTGAATAAGCACAACAAACACAGCAGATTACAATAATAGACAAAGAAGTCAATTCACAAAATGTGTCACGTGGGCAGGCTCGAAGATAAGAGACGTCTGTCCAAAGCAGAACCGGAACCACACGATTTCCTCTGCCACCGAGCCCCGGGAATACTGGAGCCGCCAAGTCCCGAACTCCCAGGTGGCCACTGCCTCCGCTTGTCGGATCTGGTACTGCTGGCGAGGAACAAAAACAGTTAAACGTGGGTGCGTTTGCACCCAGCAACACGTATGGTGGGAAAACCACCTCCACCTCTCGTCGGAAGAAATGTCTGCTATCCAACGCACAAGGTAACAAAGTATTAATGTCAGAAAGACAACACAGTCGGCTGAGTATTTTACCTCCTTGGTAGAGCGATATCTCGGCAAAGAGGTGGAGATGTCGTCTTGCTGATATACCACTGCAGATCAGATGATTGGTGACAGCTGTCGTAGGTGATAAGTGACAGCTGTCACCCCGGCTGCTCCTGTGAGGCGGCAGCGCCCTCTGGTGCCTGGAGCCCGCACTCCAGGCAGGGCGCCCTCTGGTGGTGGTGGGCCAGCAGTACCTCCTCTTCAGCGGCCCACACAACAATGAAGGTATCAATTTTAGCTTTTCCAGGTGCCATGGTTTCAACACTGAGGAATGTGCATGTAGGGATGGGGCCAATCCGATCCCGGATCAGTATTGGGTTCCAATACCGACGTAATTCATGTATAGGAAAATGTCGTGGGATTGGTATTTTCCGATACCAGAGAAGAGCCACTGTGAATCCTCTCAGCTGCTGTTGTTTGGGGAGAGAGAGAGAGAGGGAGGTTTTTGAAGTCGGGCTGTTTCAGAGAGCTCTCTTCCACAGTGTTCTAGCTGCAGTTAGTGACAAATTTCTCCCCGGCTCTCAGGTTCAAATTGTCTGTTCATCAAGCATGGATTTTCCGAAAAACTAACTGAATTGTTGCTGAAAATGTGTGCTAAAAAGTTAGGTGCTTCAGTGTCCTGCGGCTGTGAAACGCCACCTCAGCGTGCAGCCGAGGAAGGATAAAATCCTGTGTGTGAGCGTCGCCGATAATATATTTATTTTACAGCTGAAAGGCTTCGTGGCAGCACGAAAACAGCAAGAGAAAGAAAAACAGAGAAAGAGGGAGAGAGAAAGCGAGCGAACGAGAAAGAGAGGCAGAGAGAGGGAGAGAGACAGACGACTTAATTTTTTAATTTTTACTCTGTAACACTTGCTTTGACAATGTAAACATACAGTTGTATGCAAACGTTTGGGCACCCCTGATAATTTTCATGATTTTCCTTTATAAATCAATGGTTGACTGGATCAGAAATTTCAGTTAAATATATCATATAGCAGACAAACACACTGATATCTAAGAAGTGAAATCGGTATCCAAATTCAGGTATTGGGATCGGATCGGATGTGAAAAATTGTGGCTCCCTATGTGCATGCTGGATCATGACCAGACAAACAAATCACATGACAAAATGCCATACTTGGCATTTCCTCATAACGCAAGTGATATACTTCATCCATGTATCCTTAAGTAACCATTTATTTGACCAATCAATCCAACAGCACCCAAGGATCCTCCAAAGATGTCTAGTACTAAAGAGATCCAATCTCCACTTTGGATCACTGGTTAAAGTCCAAGTCTCACAACCACAAAAAAGAAGCACTGGGACCCTAAACACTCAGACCTTCATTTTCCTGCAAAGATATCAGCAGCACTGAACACTGGCCACTGACCTCATGACTCCATAAACTCTTCTCAGGCGTCTCTTGAGATCAAAGGCCGAGGACCCAGAGACATGAATGTCACTGCCGAGATAAGTGAAAGTCTGGACAAGTTTGACACTTTCACCACACACGGATACACTTCTGATGGCTGAGACCAGAGGGGAAAAGTGAATGAATCACCTCCAAGAAGACAGAAGGAGAGAGTGATTCATGCATTTTTATAAAAAGAGAAAGTTATAGAGTATTGTCCTCCAGGCTCCTGTTTCTCATTTATTTTGCACCTCCTGCTATGGTTCTGCTCATTGTTTTTTTTCACTTCTGCCACCTGCTGTTACAAAGATGATCATGACAGTATTAAAACCTGTTGATGTGATGAACTGAGACAGACGTAAGGCCAAGGCTTTCAGTATGTTTTACTTGGATTTTGGGAAAACGTGCGGAAACATCACTGACACTTTTTTAAATGCTGTGGAAGGTGGCATTAGCAGCTTTACTGAGACAAAGAGAAATTTCAGGAGAAAGAAAATTATCCATAACCTTATGGCCCAGTCACACGGCACTTAACAAAGGGCAACGAAGCCCCGACGAAACAAGAAATCTGGACTTTCATTGACTTTCGTTGGCATCGTTTAACCTTCGCGCAGCTTCATTCCTGCAGCTGGCGCTTTGTCAGGATTTTTAAACTGTTGAAATATTTGAACAAAGGGCAACAAAAACCTCAATTCGTCTGTGTTTCGTTTTGCTGTTGTTCTTGACGTTTTTTAATCGTTTGTTTAGTTTTTGTAACGTTATTGTTTAATTTGACTTCGTTGGAGCAGTTGAATGTTTTCACACAGTGCAAAAGCCGGTTTGTGAGCACTGAGGCTGCTCCTGCTTCATGTACCATCTGAAATTCCAGGGCAAACTCAGCCTGCTTGCTTGGATTTTTTTTTTCTGTGTGGGGGGTCTGCTTCAATGGGCTCAGGCACCTTACATAGGCCAGAATTAATCTTTTGTGTGGATATAATTAATTGTTTTGCCACAAGCAACTGTTGAATTTGAAACAACAAAAACGTTGTGTAATTTCCGACGGTACTTGAATGCAGCATTAGCAGCAGCAGCTTATTATTTTGTATTAAATATAACAATATGAGTGTAGGAATGACAATCCAGTCCTTCTGTACATGTGGCAACAGGCAGATGAATCAAAATGATGATATAAAGAGTTGTTCTGGAAGGAAGAATTCACGTTGTGGATCAGTGATCAGCTGGTGGAAATAACCGCACATGTGAGTCAATGCGCGCGTTCACACGCACTGATTAACTTACTGCTCTGATATATTCAATCATCTTTACACTTATATTTATTCTCCCTTTTGACAGTTTTGTGTTATAAATCAATATATATGGCTTAGAACATAATACTGTGATACAGCAGTGACCACAGCACACTTTTTTTTTTTTTGGAGCAAGACCGAGCGCGCAGCGTGTTGACAGACAGTGTAGATTCTGATGATGATGGAGATGATCCCTCGTTTGTTCTGGACGAGGAACCAGAGCAGGTGGTCCACTGACGTGCACACAGATCTCCACAGATTCTGTTTGCAGTTTCTCCAGGACTCGGTGCTATGAGCTCTGTCCCAGCGCCGAGTCCTGGAACTCAGAGATGCAGACACACACTGCTCCAGCTGTGGCTCCAGGCACGTTTCGTTAAAGCGCCGAGATCGTGAGCTTCAGTTTTGTTAAGTTCCTCTTTCGTCCCTTTTGCGCTCTTGCTTCGCAGACTGTTCAGTGATACAGCTCTTTCGTCCACCTTTTCTCAATGAATTGTGACTTTTTTCTAGTTTTTCTCTTCGTCGGAATCGTCGTGTGCCATGTGACTGGACCATTAACCCTAAATACTACAAAGACATAGTGTTAAATTAACAAAGCAGTGAATGTTACACTCAAAATAGTGTTCAACTGATTATTACAGCATGTTAATCCAGGCTTAATTTAGACTATGATAGAGCTAATTTGACATTGTGGTAAAACTGTTTTCACACTACTTTGAATGGTACAATATGTACTCACTGTCATGCCAATTTAATAGTGAAAAAAAAAACTGTACAGAAAATGTCATCTGTGGCATCTTTCAAATCTAGACTTAGCCTGTGATTTTTAAAAAAATACTCATATTTAACACTATATTTAGTTTTAGGTACACTGTGGTGGCACTTATGAACCTGATGCTGGATTGACTGCATTTATTTTATGTATTTATTTTAACTTTTGCATCTGAGATTGGCAATACCTGAACAGCTGATTGTCATGAGGTCATTGGACAGAGGTCTTTGATGCACATTGCTTTACAGGAGCATGAAGAATCAAATCTTTCTTTGCTTTGGACCAAAAAGAGGTGGTCTTGGTCTGGTGTCGCAGACCAAACAAACGCCCCCCCCCTAAACATTGGTCCCCCCTGATGACGCGGTTCACGGATTAACACCTCGTTTCTGCTTCAAATTGCGCTCCAGTCATCATCTATCTCAGTGACAGATATCTGAAACTTTAGTACAACAATCATTTCCACATAAATTCAGCATTATTTCATCATAAAAGCCCACAGAAGTGATCAGAGCGCTGCGGCTAAACCAGCTGCTAGCTGATGTGTTCGCTGCGCGTTGGACATTTCAAAGCATCACGGAACTTCACCTTGTTCCTGCTTAAAACTGACTTTAGAATGATTTAAGAGGTTTTACCTTGTCATCTGATGGTTAATAATGCCATTAATCTATTTGATTGCTTTGGGTAAATAGACTCTGTCTCACACATGCTGCTGTGGTTCGAAATGACGCATGTGCAGATGCAAATGGCGGACCAATTTTTAGGGGCGGACCATTCGGTCTGTGACACTGGATCAAAATGAATCATGTTCCTGTGCCTTTGCAGTGTTTAAACACATTTTGGATTGTTTGAACTTTTGTACCAATTACAGGAAGGAGGCAGGTTATCATCACCTATTAATGAGTAAAAGAAGAAAATAATGTCAACAATTTTCCTGATTAAGACCAGGGTGACTTTTATCCTCGTTAAAGATAAAACAACATCAGTTTGGTCCTTGCTGCTGTGGCAGGTGGTAAAACTTTACCATTTTTAACTTTTAGAAGCATGTTGACGCAGCCTACGTAGATGATGATGCCACAACATATGCACATCATGAAAAGTTCTTCAGCGTGAGCACAACATATTTAATTTCATTTCATTTATACCATGGTCAGTGAGAATTCCATGTCTAATTGGCATGCATTATTTTTGTGTATACGCACACGTAGTTCAGCGAGTTAAGTCACTGTTATAATCACTCCGCTCTGGTCGTCACCATAGCAACGCACATAATCAGTTGGAGCAGATCAGCTGTGTTTTGACAGGTGAATGACAGAAACTCAATAAAACATGGATTTCCAAGTGAATTTTAATATTTTTGGCCAAAATAAAACATTTGAGGAATGGAAAGAGGAGGAGAGCAAACGAAAAGAACAGCAAAAGCAACGGCGTAAAGATTTAACATCGGACGAACTGGACAAGACTGAAGATGGGAAAGAAGAAGAGAACGGTTCTATCCTTGCGGGCTGCCAGAGCGCTCTGCATCAAAACAGTGAGCGTAGTTTCTGGACCTGTTGCCAAAGTTTGCCACAGCTCCGCACAGCAGAGAGGGGGCGGTGTGAGTGGCCCACTACAGCGCGAGCCCGCAAACTCGGTAAGCGCATCGGAGACAAAATATCTTGAGACTGGCATAAAATAGTCCCAAATACTCACACATTTTTATCAAGTTCTGTTAACTTAAATAAATATTTGTGTGTTAGCTCACTGTGTGGGACCATGGTATAAGTGGATTAAACAACGAGAAGCTGTGCATTATATGGTTTGAATGCACTACGCCGAGTCTAAAACACCACGACGCAAACCAGAGTGGTGTTACTCCGCGTCATGCTTATATAGCACTTATATAGCACCAAATTACAGCAAAGCTGCCTCAAGGCACCTCACACGAGTAAGGTCTGACCTTACCAACCCCTAGAGCAAGCACACAGGTGACAGTGGTGAGGAAAAACTCCCTATATTGAGGAAGAAACCCCAAGCAGACCAGACTCCAAAGGGTGCCCCACTGCTTAGGTGATACTAATAAAAAACGTTTTTAACAATACAGAGGAACATTAAATTTTTGAGAGTTATTAAGTCCACATAGTCAAGTCAACATAGCAATAAAAAAACAAAAAACAAACATGTACAAACATGAACCTTAGTTTGGACCTTGTTGCTGACTTTCATGTGTGAAAACACCCAAAGAGCACTGGGTCACATTATAGACTTTACCCACTATTTAACAGTCCAATCCACCAACATAGAAATTTTACCCTTTGCAAAATGAAACTATAAGTGATAACTTATAATAATGCTTTTATTCAAAGTGGCAAAACCACTTTGACCCTTCAGTCCAAATTCCTCAACATGGATAAAGTTTGACCTGTCAAATGCGCCGCTGATGAGCATGAGCAGATTGAACAGCATTGTTCCTCAGAGAATTTGTGACCTGTGGCTATTGTTTAGCTCTTTGCAGATAGGATTGGGGTCTATGACAGCCTCTTCCCACCTCTGTTAGCTGTGAAAGGACGGGCAGGCGGCGGTAAAACAGAGGCAGTTTTGCCTCATGAACAATACCTGCCTTGTGCTAATGGAGGTGTCATCTGGCACAGGGCTGATCAGTCAGCGATTACAGCCAGGCCTCAATTGTCGTGACAACTGCTGCAAACACAATGGGCCCTGATAGAGCCAGCTGTTTGGTCCTCTGCAATTAACCCTGCATCCCACTCGTCTCCGGCAGTGCGCTGCCTCTAATTGACTATCGGGCGCACAAAGCAGGGCTGTCGGCCAGACCCCCTGGACATAGCTCCCGCCCCTCTGCTGAGGTAGGGATGGTAATAATAGAGGCGTCCTGTGGACTCAGTCGCCAGTCAATCAAAGCCCCATTGCCCCATAAGAGCTTCCTGAGGGGGGAGAGAGCGAGAGTGAGTGAGAGAAAGAGAGTGCAGAAGATGCACATGTATGAGCCAGTGATCAACAGGGTAGGAGCAGCCTTGCAGGGGGCTGACATGTTGAATATGCCCTCAGCCAGAGTACTAATCAATTCAAGCATACGTGAGGAGATAGGCAACCCTGCTGCTTGCTTGATATCAGACAAGCCATTTTTAGGAACACTCATCTCCCTCTGTTCATCTCCAACTTGATTTTCTGTGGAAGAAAATCAAGGCAATTATTTGTCAGGCCTTTGCTGTCTATAATTGCAAAGATAAAAATCAAACTGCAATGATTTCTCAGAGGATAGAGCTGTCTGAATTCACTGCTGTCATTATAATCATCAAATGAATGCACATTGTGATTCAGTGGAAATGTGTTAATTCTACTCTGTCTTCCATAAAAGCGTCTAAAGTGTTTGTATTTTTAGTGATGAAAAGTGGTCAATAAATCACAATTTTTTATTCAGCTGTTTCTCTGAAAATATGTTGGTTTTGTACAAAATAAACAAACCGTTGACTAACAGGGAAAAGGATGCATTATGAGTCAATATGTAAATAAAAGCAGCACTCAGTATGTACCATGCTGCATTGCATTTTGTGATCACAATCTGCCAACGTGTTTCACGGAAAGCAAACAGGAGAATGATAAAGCATCTGCACACCCATCCTTCATGGCTTAATGTAAAAGAAAATGGATTTAGACAGAGTTGTTCATAGACTGGCACCGGCCTATCTGGCTGATTTAGTTAAACCTTATGTACCGGCCCGGGCTTTGCGTTCACAGGATGCAGGACTGCTCTGTGTCCCTAGGGTGAGGAAAGGGTCTGTGGGACAGAGAGCCTTTTCGTGCCATGCTCCTGTTTTGTGGAATGCTCTCCCAGCCTCAGTGAGATGTTCAGATTCTGTGGAGACTTTTATGAAAAGACTAAAGACACATTTTTTTTTACCCAGTCTTATGGCTAGCATCGTTTTAAATTTTTTTTAAGTTGTTTCACTCTTTATTGTGTTTTATTGTGAGCTTTTAATTGTGTTTTTGATGTTTTAATTTTATTTTACATTGTTTTTATTACATTATATTAGTTTTGAGCTGTTTTTATGTGAGGCACCTTGAGGCGACATTGTCACAATTTCGAACAATATAAATTGAAACTGAATTTAATCATTCAAAGGAATTAAAAACTTGGACAAAAATGCTCAAAAGTAATCTTTTTTTTTTCATCTAAGATTGAATTTATTTCCTCCACAAGCAGATGGAAGAAATATAAAAATATAAAACTAACAGGCTAATTTGGCTTTCCAACTGCAGCATGAGGTCACCTAGTTGACCTGCAGTGGAGCTGTCCATGTGCAGGGTTAACACACACACACACACACACACACACACACACACACACACACACACACACACACACACACACACACACACACACACACACACACACACACACACACAGAGATAACATCGCAGATAGAGCAGAACAAAAAATAAGACCAGTTTCTACTTATGTTCAAATTCTACAAAATAACGAATAAATAAATTCCATATTAAAGCTACAGTATGTAAGATTTAGGGGGTTTATGAGCAGAATACAACATTCATAACCAGGGTTTAAAGTGGGATTTGTGCAGGTGGGGGAACCTCACAATAACTCTTATATTGATTTGTACTATGAGCTCCGATAAGATTTTTTTTAAAATTTATTTATTTATCTTTTTCTTTCTTTTTTTGTTGGTGGACAGACTGTGTGCTGACCTACAGTAAATAAAGCAAAATCTATGTCAGTTAATTCAATGAAGTGCTAGTATATCTAGTATATACAGAAGTTCTATATATCTAATTGAAAATCCTTCTAATATTACATGCTGGAGAAGACAAAAGAAATGTGTTTTAACCATAACATTATAGTAGCAACTGTACCACAAATTATTTGACAGGCAGAAGTCAGGAAGATGATTAACTGCTGTGAAGACCCCTAATGAAGCAGGCAGAAGAAGATGACACTTCAAATAATGAAGCTTTTAAGACCCCGTCACACATATCAAGAATGTGCAAGAACTGGGCCGAAACGGCAAAAATTGCCATAATCGGATGCAGTCGGAAGGGAAAGAGGTGTGGTCAGCAGTGTCACAACGCATCCAGATCACCTCGTTCACAGCTGCACAATGGCATCCAAAGCGTATGTGGACAGGTGACACAGATGACACAGACTGCTGTCAGATGGCCATAAAAGGCGCTGAAGACTGCCCGATGTCCAAACGTCTGGATGGCAAACACGGGACTGGAGTGGGAGGGAGCGCTGTGTTCCTCCCTTTGCGCAGTCCCTGCCGGTATTGGACACTGGAGTACAACAAACGTATGGACCGGACTCACACCATATGTGTCAAAGCTGCATCTGATGCATGGTGTGACTGCTTGGCTCACTGCCAGCAAACGTTCAACAAAGGTGTCCAGTGGCATGTGCGCACATGTGCCATGCACGCATGTGCACACATGTGCCATGCATGCATGTGCGCACATGTGCCATGCATGCATGTGCGCACATGCTTAGTGGCTCATGCAGCCGTTATGAACACACACACACAGCTGAGTGCATGTGAGTGTGCAGCATTTGTATTTACTTCAGGAGCACAACGCAACTCTGTACACCGTGATGTCAGTTGGATTATCACATGGGATTTAATTTGTGCTGTGCTTACTTGTAGCACACAGCAGCGGGGTGAGAGGCTTTTCACCACAGGCTGTGGTTTGGATCCTGTGCGCTCTGCACTGTCCTGGTTCCGTGCTGGAGGTGAGTCTCATGTTTAATAATCTTGTCATGTCCTGACAATACAGTTCCACGTCACACCTCCTACAGAGTTTAGATGGTGATCAGGTAATAATATGTATATTACAGCGGTGAGATCCATTCAGCTCCATGCCTGACATGCGCTATGACGCATTACTGTGCATGAGGCCACAGAGAGGTGCAGCGGCACACAATACTTTCAGTTTGATTGTGCGCTGTTCACATTTACTGTATGATGAATGTGTGCCACGTACATGTTATTACATGTCAACATGTCAACTAAATCTGGCGACCTTCCAAACCCTCTTGATAAGTTATTTTCTCAAAAGCGACTAGCGACAAATCTAGCTACTATTCCTGGTGTCACTGGAGACTTGCTTGGCAGCGGCTCTCCCCACCTCCGCTGCTGCTGCAAAGCCACAGAGCCCTATAGCAAAACACTGAGTGGAGGGATATCTACAATCCTCCGCGTTCAAACACGCACATGTGATGCCTCCGCGGCTGATCCCGCACTGAATGGTAAACCTGACTTGGACTCGCTCAGCCTTTACCTCGTTTGCTGCACTGTGACGAATTAGTCTCCAGACTTTGAGCATCCCTGGGCTTGAGAAGCTATATTATTTTGAGAAGTGATAGCCAATTTTAATAGCAAAATAAACAAACAAACAAAACAAGAATCAAGTTTATTTTTAGTTCAATATTATTAAGGTGTTTTTACTCACTTTATCTGCCACAATGATTTTTTTTTCAACAAATACATCAACAGTTAAATAAACACAGCAAATGAACAAAAGACGAGGCCACAATAACACTCACAATATTATCATTATAATTAGAAAGCGATAGAAAAAAATTGTACAATAACAAAGTATAGGCATTCTTTACCATTAATTCTCCTCAAAAAAATTCCTTAGAGAATGTGGCAGTTTTCTGACATTTGGGAGAGTCTATAAGCTTATCACTGCTTATATATTGTTCAATTTCAGCCAGATGTGCATGTAAATTCTTTTTCAGTACGCTACATTTATGAATATGGAATTTACCAAACAATATTAAAACATCGATGATCTCTCCCACATTTTTTCTACAGCATCTGTGATGACATCATACTATGCAAATAATATGTAAATTAGATGATGACATCATTTGTCGAGTTCTGGTGACTTTTAGGACTGCCATTAGCTACTTTTCTTACTGAGGAGTTGGCAACATTGGCAAAAACTGCATAGACCGGCGTCAGATGTGCATCGCATCTCGATGGCGCCAAGAGTGTTTTGAACATGTGCAAAACACAGCTGAGCGAATGGGACCAAATATGTAGATGCTCACAGACTGCCGTCCATTGGTCTTCAGACCACACCTCAATATTTCCTGATTGTGGCCGGATGTGTCATTCTGACGCAATTCGGCCTCAATCGGCGTATGTGTGAAGGGGGTATTAGGGAAGACTGTGAGTCAGCTTTGACACTTAAATAAGACACTTTTCTTTGACTTTTTCTTTGGCCAGCTGTAATTTTTTATTACCAGCGATAACACCGTGTCATGGCTAGATGTCCCTGATTCCACTATATGCTCACGAGGTCCTACAAAGCACTGCTTCATGACACAGTCACACTTCAAACATTGTACAGATGCCACGGCTGTTCAAGTTTGGTGTGCAACTGCAGACTGGATATATTTATTTAAAATGCAAATATAGTAGTAGTTTGTTTACAAGACACAGAATGCTCAGGATGCTACTACAAGCTGTGGTTAGATTATGTAATCTTACATGGCAAATGGAATAACACATTGTTAGCATTAGCTGAATCTCACTCATATTCAAACTTATCTGGATCCATGTTTTATGTGCTTCAGTAAATTTAAGGTGCCCGGTGGTCTGAAATGCACAATGGCACATTTCCAAATGGCTTTTGCAAAATAATTATAACTCCTGCGTTGGAACAGTAGGTCCTCTTCTTTTCTTGTTCATGACTTATAGCGGAGCTGTTTCTACTGTAGCTGCAATTGTTTTTTGTTCTTGGAATATAACAGCAGTTGTGAAATAAGTTATCGAAGGTGCAGGAATGCCATTCTGGACCGTTCCGGCCCAATTCAACCATCGTTGATAACCACGTGTTGATTAATTACATCCAACTAGTGTAATTATACACTAATGTGTGTAAAATGTTTGATAATCTTTTTCACAACTACCATTAAATTCCAAGCATAAAAAAACCTGCCACTGCAACAGAAGCAGCGGAACTGTGACTGATTAACAAGAAAACAGTTGGACAAAGTACTTTGTGTTCTTCCTGGCTGTTCTGTCTCCCGAAATCTAACTATGATGTTTGTATGTAAAAATAAATATATTAGGTCTGCAGTTGTACATCAAAGTTGAACAAATCTTGCAGCCAAGTATCTGTACAATGTTTGAAGCTTGCATTTGCTGAGTATAGCTGTGCCAAGGACTAGCGCTTTGTGGTACCTTGCTAGTGCATACAGTGGAAACAGTTGGTATAGATTTTTCTTTATCTATAGTAGGTCAGCTGATCACACAGTCTGTCTATAAACAAGGCCATCAGAGCTTGCATATCAAATCAATATGGGTGCTATTTTGAGGGTAAGTAATTTTTCTTGCGGCAATGCTACGCTGGATTTTAGGCCCCCCCGTCAAATCCCACTTTAACCCCTGCCTGCAGCAATGAATCGAAGTATTATCATAAGCTTAGAATGAGCCCTTCAAATCTACTGAAAGCCGCCATGTTGTAAGGCCGTGTTGATACGGTAGTCCAAAAGGGACATACTTAGGCCACCTTTTGCATTTTGCAGCGTGGCTGCTCCCCTATACACTGAGAATCCTCATTTTTGTGAAATGGAGGCATAGTCTTATTGCTTATCACAAGAGAAGGCAAGGGAGCATGAATTCCTGTCGCCAAAGAAGCACAAATGTGGAGGGAAACAAAATCCTTACTGGTAACAGCATTATGTAATCTGCAACCTTACCACCAGACACACCAGTTTAACATTTAATGATTTTACAGTTTGACATTTGTACACAATATCATACTGGACAACATATGAATGAGTAATTAGGTTTCCATCATAAAAATTTTGTGCAGAAATGTGAAATATTACACCACTAGGACTCCATCGTGTTTACATTTTGCAGTTAAAATGTCTTTCTACAGCCAGATGTTACTGATTCAGCCATGAAAATTAATTAGTTGGTTTGATGTGGCAACCTCATGCTCCTTCCAGACAGACCTGGCTTTTATGGGCTGTAGGGGAAATTACTGAGAATTGATTGATCCTGAAGGGCTCCTCTGTACACATAGCCTCGCAGACACAAACAGGCACACAGACTGTGCTCGAAAAGGCAGACCCAAACATCCGCCCCCTCAGCTGAACCTGGCGTATTTTCTCTTTAGTAGCTATGGCTAGGGGAGGTGATGGTCTCGTGGTTAAGTGTTGGGCTTGAGACCAGAGGATCCTTGATTCAAATCCCAACCTGACCGGAAAATCACTATGGGCATGTTGGGCAAGGTCCTTAATGCCCTAGTTCTTAATCCCGAGACAGAGCAGAGACCAGGGTTGTAATGGACTCCCCAGAAATCTGATTGATTGGACAAAGATGATCGACATGTCACAGCACCATATGTCTGGTGACTGCTAGGTTCCTCTTGCCCAGGAGTTGGTGCTGTGTACCCCAAAACGTTTCAATCCACCTTAGTAGAAGAACAAAAATGTTTGCCTCAGATTTGAACTGAACATGTCGTTCTAATAATAATGGACTAATAATGACACCAAAGTTATATTGGTGAATAAACAACCATATTTTATGCCAGAAATGAAGTCCAGGTTGTTAAAAGCTGCATTTCTCATTTAATTTGGGTTGTCTTACATATGCGTGTGTCTCCAGTGATTTTTTTTAAACGAGCAGGCAGCTGTTGATTAAATAACCTCTTAATTTTGCTGTCTGAAGGACTTAAATAACCTCTTAATTTTGCTCTTTGAGTGACACCAGGATGATGGATGCATTTCACTAAAAACTACACATGCCACAGAGTGTTTCTTAGCTGTACTCAAAAGTACTGGAACACTTGGCATTTCACACATTTTAATTTGTTTTTATACAAATACAAATAAATAAATACATCTAAAGTTATCTTCCTTAAACTCAAACTGAAAGCAAATGTCTACAACTTGATATAAATTAATTAAAATATAAAATCCAGCTTCCTGATGAAGTGGTGTAGAGGAGGATGTGCTTAAAAAGAAGACCTGAATGTTCAGCTATAAATTGCCAGAAAGTACATTTGAGATGAAAGCCTAGATTTGATGTATTTATTCATAATTGATGTAAATAAAGTCCAAGACATATTCAGTGACTTGGAAATGCTCATGTTTCCATCCCCTGACTTGTCTGAAGAAAACTGGCAATAAAACTGATTATTATTTAAAAACAACAAATGGTTTCATGTTGTAAATCTTCAGATAACAAGGGCATACAATGATGTTAAACAGATTAGAAATTGATTAAATTAAATGCACCAGCTCAACAGAAAAAACAAGGTGGCTTTTGCTTAAGTAATCAACCATATGCCTGCCTGCCATGTGAACATGTCTGGGCTTTTTGCAGGCAGTCTTTTTATATTATCAACCTATATGTGGTTGAAGTTACATGTAGCCTGAAATTCTCTTTTTTGTGTGAGTTTCTTTTCTCTGCAGAGCCTGCGGTTGTGGTGGCCACCAAGGTCACTTCCACTTGTGGGAAATGCCACATGAGTAAATGTGGAATAAAAAAAAACAGTTGAGTTAAATGCATAAAATTAATTCAGAATGCTCACACTTGTAAAACCACTTTGTGAAACAACTATGGATCACTTTGCGCAAAAAAGTTGCACCTCCTGACCCATAAAAGCACTGAAATTAATAACAGTCTATTTTCTCTCTGCATCTCTCTTGATCCTCCTGCAATTTTATCTTTTGCACCCTCTTTGTCTCTTTACCTCTGTGTTTTCTTTTCCTTATCTCTCTCTCTCGCTCCCCCACCACTTCCCGCTCGTCTCTTCTATCTCCCTCTCTGAGCAAAGTGAGTTTCATCTGGGGTGCTTGGAGGGCGAAATCACCTCAGGGCGAACACTTTATTATCTGTAGTCAAAGCGTCACCACAAATACCATTCTACACACACAAGTGTCACTTTCCATTTGTCTGCACTCTGGCTACATTAGCAGAGCCGAGCCGGCCCAGAGCCTCATCTCAAACATACCCGGCAGAAGAAAACTAACAACGTGGGAAAGCACTCATGCTGCATTCCTGCCCCATTAGCACCATCAGAAGAGACCGACGGCCTCTCCGGGGTGTCATAACCATTATTAACATCACACGTCTAAAAATTAGCCGTGAAGATTGCTTTTGTAACGATGAAACTCCAAAGAGACAAACATATATAACATATATAATTCTCACGCTTGGTGCATGAATGCACCACATGTACAAGAGCAAGCCAAATGAGAAGAGGTGCGCTGATTCAAAGGAGATCACGTTAATTACCGCTGATGGAGCACCATGTCCCTACTTAGGCGCTAAAAAAACCCGCTGTAGTTTATGCCCTCTTTAAGTCATGAAGGAACGCAGGCCGGAAGCAGGCTTTTTGTGGGACACCCGTGCACAAAACAAACACAAAAACTAGGGCGACATGTTTACTTCACAACATGTGCTGCTCTTCATAAAGCAAACACACACAAAAAGAACCGCCTCTCTGTTTGTTCCCATAGCTGCCAGAAATAATGATGAATAAACATTAAACCTGAATATTTCACAAATAGAACAAAAGTCACAGTCACAAACTATTTTCAATCACAATTTTGTCTCTTTGGCGATCATTTACCATGTGGGTGAGAAACATAATAGATGATAAAATAACTGTCTTCATCATAACAGTGTTTTATAATTAAGTGCGGCTGCAGGGCTCAGCAGTAGTAGAGTGCACGGTTCTTTATAGATGTGGGGGTTTGTGGGACAGCCCCCGGGCCTGCCTGGGCCACCCTCATTGTGCATACAGCATGGTCTAGAAAGCAGAGCTTTATCAGCAAATACCCCGAGTCAGCACAAGCAGCGGGGTGGTTATGCGTTGCGACTGGCACACCAGCCGATATTGTCATGTGCGATTAGGCCTGTGCTCATGAGCCTGTGAACTCATTCCTGTGGCACCAAAGTCTACCCAACCCCCTACTGCCTTCCATTTATACTACTGCCACTCTTTCTTCTGTAGTTTTTCTAAGTTCCATTCATAACAATAGAGCCAAAACCTCATGAAAGTCAAAATATTACACTAGGTTAGACTTGATTTGATTTCCACAAGAAATGGGGTTCACTTATTTTTTTTAATCTTATTTTTTAGTACTAGTGCAGTGCCCGTAGGAAGTTTGTATTACTATAGACAATTGGGAGGTTAAGTAGATTTCTCATGGCTGGTTGTGTGAGGCTGTGTTTGAAGGTGGGATGTAGAAAGAGGTGTACTTATGTTATATTATATTATTAAGATAGTATTTCATATTGTTTTAAAAAATCAGATTTATTATCAATTAATGAAAATAAAAGGATTCCTATCAAACAGGTTATTGGAAGAGAGTCAGACAAAATTAAAGAGAACATTTAGAATATTTGAAACAGTAAAACAGGTGAATGCTGTGAGGAGGGAGTGCCAAGATAGCACCGTTGTGTCTGGCTGCTTGTCTGCTCCTCTCCAGTCTGTTTGTTATTTTCTTGTTTTTAATTTATGCTGTTTTTGAGTCAGAGGCACTGTGGGTGTATGATTGCCAAACTCTGCTGGATCTCCAGCCCCCGGTTCGTGGTGCGGTTATTGGTGGGTGGACAGAACTTTCCGCCCCCATTTTTATCAGAGGTGCTGGCTTTTCTGTGCCTTGCTCCTGCGCTGCCTTTTGGCTGAAAGCGCAGTCGTTGCCGCGGGAGACGACATGGCCGACTGGTGAAGCTGAAGCTCTGTTTGGCCTGCTGTTTCACGTCTGGACAAGCTGTGCACAGAATTCTGGCGGGATCTGTCCTGCCCTGGTGCCTTGTGGATCTGGTTAGAGCCTGTGTGGTGCTGCTGGTCGGCTCTGAGGACTGTCGGCCCGGATGTCCACGTCTTCGCCGGATTGATGTGCGCCAGTGGCGCTCTCGGAACCTGGACTTGCTTCGCCAGGTTCCGAACAGTGAGACTGTCATCCCCACTGAGGTCCTTAACCTGGGTCTCCTGAACATCAGATCACTGTCCTCGAAATCATTGTTGATTAATGATTTAATCATGGGTCATCATTTAGATATGATTGGCTTGTGTGAAACCTGGCTCAAACCCACAACTCTCCTTCCTCTGAATGAGGCCTGCCCACCAGCGTACACATTTAGTCACGTCTTGTGGTGTGAAGCAAGGCGGGGGTGTGGCTTTTATTTACAAATCTAGGTTTTCTTTATTAGCTGTTGGGGGTCACAAATATAATTCCTTTGAGCATCTGACTCTCCATTATGCCCATGATGCAAAGTACTGTCAGGGTCATAAAACTGGAGCTCAGCTATGTTATTTTGTCACTGTTTATAGGCCCCCTGGCCCATATTCTGACTTCTTAGATGAATTTGGTGCGTTCATCTCTAGTTTGTCAACTAGTGCAGATAACATTTTGATTATTGGTGACTTTAACATTCATATAAATAAGCCCTCTGATCCCCTTAGCAAATCATTTATGCAAATTGTGAATGCTTTAGGATTCCAGCAATGCATTCAGGACCCGACACACATTAGTGGAAATAACCTGGATCTGGTTCTTGCACGTGGGTTTGCTGTCACAAATATTGACATTTTGCCTCTCGCATCTATAGTCTCTGACCACTCACTTATCAGTTTTACATTTACGCTGCCACGTTTAGTGGAACAACAACCTTGTCTACTACTGCAGTGTTGTATTAAACCCTCAACTATGACTGAACTTGAGACCAGACTACCTGATATTTTAGCTTTGAATCTGGAGAATGCTAAATCAGTGGACAGCCTCGCGGATAGTCTAAATTTAACGCTTAAAACTACACTTGATAAGATTGCGCCTCCTCTTTTAAGGTCACACCCTCCTAAGGCACAGTCACCTTGGTTTAATGACTATTTGCGTGACCTCAGGCAGAAGGCTAGAGGTTTGGAACGGAAATGGAGTTATTCCAAATTAGAGATGTTCCACCTTGTGTGGCGGGATGCTATTTTAGATTATAAGCATGCACTACTGGCCACGAAGCAGACCTATTACTCAGATTTGATCAGTAAAAACAAACATAACTCAAAGCTTTTGTTTGATACGGTCACATTTCTTATTCATGGGCAGCCACCTGTTAGTTGTTCTCCCTTTTCAGCACAGGATTTCTTGGATTATTTTGAGAGGAAAATAGAAGATATTAGGCTGAGCATATCTCAGCATGCCTCGGCTCAGCCATTAAAACCTGCTATGGAGGTGGGCGCTACCATTGAGGTGTTACCTAGATTGACAGAATTTAATAGTATTTCATTGGGCGTGCTGACGAAACTTGTGCACAACCTGTTTATTTGATCCCATACCAACAAAATTATTTAAGGACCTGTGGCCCACTCTTGGGCCGACTGTGCTGGAAATTATTAATCTGTCATTAACCTCTGGATCTGTTCCGAAATGTTTTAAATCAGCAGTGATTAAACCATTACTTAAGAAATCTAATCTTGACCCTAGTGTATTGAAATATTACAGGCCGATATCAAATCTATCATTCTGTTCCAAAATTTTAGAAAAGGTGGTTTCACGGCAGCTCACAGACCACCTCACTGAGAATGATCTTTTTGAGCTGCTGCAGTCTGCTTTTAGGAAATATCACTCCACAGAGACAGTGCTCACTAAAGTTGTGAATGATCTTCTGCGAGCAATGGACTCAGACACCACTATGGTTTTGGTGTTGTTAGATCTCAGTGCTGTGTTTGATACCGTGGATCATCATATTTTGCTCAATAGGTTGGAGAACTTTTTTGGGATTACTGGAAGTGCCCTTGCCTGGTTGACGTCATATCTGTCCAGTCGTTCTCAATGTGTCTTGAGATTTGGGGTTCCACAGGGATCTGTTTTAGGCCCCTTGCTTTTCTACCTGTATGTGGCACCCCTTGGGCGTATACTGCGGAGTTTTGGGATTGCCTTTCATTGTTATGCTGATGATACTCAGTTGTACATGCCGATAACTGCGGGAAATCTCACTCCCTTAAAATCCCTGGAGGACTGTCTTCTATCAGTGAGAAGGTGGATGTCTAGTAACTTCCTACTTTTAAACTTTGATAAGACTGAAATGATGGTTCTTGGTCCAGCGAGACATCGGCATCAGTTTGACCAGCTGGCGCTCAGCCTGGGTTCCTGTGTCATACATCATATGGACAAAATGAGGAACCTTGGGGTAATTTTTGATCCCACATTGTCTTTTGACCTCCACATCTGGGATGTTACTAGGACTGCTTTTTTCCATCTGAGAAATATAGCGAGGATCCGCCCCATCCTGTCCATGGCTGATGCTGAGACCCTGATTCATGCGTTTGTTTCTTCTAGACTAGATTATTGTAATGTTTTATTTTCAGGGTTACCACAGTCCAGCATTAGGGGTCTTCAGCTGGTTCAGAACGCTGCCGCCAAACTTCTGACACGTAGCAGAAGGTCTGAACATATCACACTCATTTTGGCATCTTTGCACTGGCTCCCTGTCTCTGTGAGAGCAGATTTTAAGGTTTTGCTATTGACTTATAAGGTTGTTCATGGACTGGCGCCATCTTATCTGGCTGATCTGGTGGAACTCTACGTGCCGGCCCGGGCTTTGCGGTCGCAGGATGTGGGACTTCTCTGTATTCCCAGGGTGAAGAAGAAGTCAGCAGGTCAAAGAGTCTTTTCGTATCATGCACCCACCCTGTGGAACAGTCTTCCTGCGACCGTGAGGCAGTCTGAGTCCATGACATTTCTGAGTCTGTGGACATTTTTAAGTCAAGACTCAAAACCTATTTTTATTCTCTTTCTTATGTTTTATTCTTTTACTTCTGTTTTTATTTATGTATTTGAATTTTTTATTCATTTTTAATTATTTATTCAATTTTATGTTGACTTGTTTTATGTAAGGCGCCTTGAGACGGCTTTTGCTGTGATTTGGCGCATTATAAGCTAATTAAATTAAATTAATTAAATTAAATCAGTATCCCACCTCCTGAACACAGTTTATTTAAACTTGAACTCACAACAAATATATATATATATATATATATATATATATATATATATATATATATATATATATATATATATATATATATAAAACTGGTGATACAACAAAGTTGCACAATGTCTAGTCTTTCAGAGTTGTTATGGGTGTCTTGTTGACTTCCATCATAGTCTCCTTCTTGCATGGTCATACGGTTTTTAAGAATTTCCTACTTCAGCCAAATTTACCATACAGTACTATGTATATTTCTTATTGATGTAAGTGAAGTCCATACCATATCCACTGACTTAGAAATGTACAATAATGTAGAATGAACTGGATGTCTGCCTGGGTGGTTGCCATCCTCAAGCCAAAAGGGGTCCTGTAGTGTGGTGGATGTGATGACAGGTGGCTCCAGTCCATTCCCCCAGACTTGACCATCAAAATGTGACAAAAACTGTATCATAGCTACATTTTTATTTTAATATATAAAATCTTCTCTCATAATAATGTTGTTGTTGTTGTTCATTTGGCTGCTCCCAGTTTTGTTCGGGGTCGCCACAGCAGATACAGCCAGATCCGCATTGGTAATCGGCACAAGTTTTATGCCGGATGCCCTTCCTGACGCAACTCTAGTTTTACCTGGAAAAACACACACAGCCGCTGGTGTTCCAAAGTGGTCTCCCATCCAAGCACTAACCAGATCCTGCTCTGCTTAGCTTCTGAGATCTGATGGGATAATTATAATGCAATAATTAGAATTATATTAGTCAATAATTTTCACTATTTCATTAAATACACTAAATATACAAAACTGGCTAATTTCCATTCATTTCTGAACGCATTTTAAATTCTGAAGTTAAAATTCGACTCCGAGCTCCTCCAGGTCGAAGGAGTCAGTTGAGGTGGCTCGGGCATCTTTTCCGGATGCCCCTGGACGCCTCGCTGGAGAGGTGTTCCGGGCACGTCCCATCGGGAGGAGGTCCCGGGGAAGACCCAGGACATGCTGGAGGGACTACATCTCTCGGCTGGCTTAGGAACGCCTTGGGGTTCCCCCGGAGGAGCTGGGGGAGGTATGTGTGGATTGGGAGGTCTGGGCGGCTTTGCTTGAGCTGCAGCCCCCGCGACCCGACTCCGGATAAAGCGGAAGAAAATGGATGGATGGATGAATGGAAGTTAAAATTCAGGGGTGCCAATAATTTAGACCAAGACTGTATATGATGAACAATGATAGTAACCAGTGGGATTGTGACATGATATGAATATGTATTTCAGTATTCATGCATAACTGATGACCTGCTTATCCTCTTATTGTATTTTTTGCTACGTTTTGGGTATGCATGCCAAAATCGGTGCACAATTCACCTCTTCTAACAACTTCTTAAACTAGGGTGACCATATTTTGATCACAGAAAACCAGGACACTCGGCCCAGCAATGAGATACTCAAATGAGACTTGAAGTTTACTCAAAGATTCTCAAAGATGAAAAACAATGCAAACAAGGATATTTTCATCACTTTAAAAAAAAACAAAAAAAAAAAAAACAACCCAGGATGGTCAGAACATGACGTGAAAAACAAGACGTCCTGGGAAAACAGTACGTTTGGTCACCCTATCCTAAACTTATTTTTTAAACTAGAATTTCTCATCTACAAAGCAATTGTTGAAGGTCAGCAGAGCAATAAGCAGCTTGATTGGCAATGATGTTAGACTACCTTTGGAAATAAATAAAAATGAACTTATGGTGGAACCTTGGCTCAGTCCAGAAGGACCCAGCTGAAGTTAAGAGTTGGTGCTGTGTTAAAAGGAACAACTGTAAGATTACAGAGAACAGGCACAAATTACGAGGCCAGTTTTGGGATAAGTTCCGGAAGAAGAAACAGATTAACTGTGATAAGGATGAGAGCCAAGAAACAGAAGTACAAGCTAAAATCCCTGCCCTGTTTTAAGAGAACACGCCATACTGTGACACGGTTTCCTCAAAGGGCTACATGTAGAGCCAAGAGCCAGCCGCATTCACATTTATGCACAAACTGAAGTGGACACGGTAAAACACAAACACACACTGGTTTAGAGTGAAAGACCCCAGAGGTAGAGATTGTAAGGGCATACGGAGATAAGAAAGCAACCAGAGCGGTGAAGGAAAAAAGGAGATGGGAAAGAGAGAGAGAAAGAGAAGAGGCTGCATTCGCCTGGGCAGGCCTGTCAGACCGAAGGAAGTGTTAGTGCGCAGGCCTGCAGGTAAATGGAAGAAGAAAGGCGCCTGCAGGATGCCTGAGGCAAGGCTGGGCCCTTCTGTTCTATCATTTAGCAGACAAGTCCTCCACTGATTCCCAATTAATATTTAACACTGCACAGACAACAAGGCACTCCGCTGCAGAACACATGCCAACAAGAAGAAAGGAGACACCCACAGATACATGGTGGTGAAGATTAAAGCTGAAAGTTGTAATTTTTCTTATTTAACCCTCTGGAGTCTTGGCTATTTTGGGGCGTTTTTTGACTACTTTTGGTTTTATCTTCATAATTTACCTTAAAAAAACTGTTTACCTGGCATTGTTTGGTGTCATTTTTTTCAGCACAACCTCACCTGCATCACTTTACAGTTTTCTTTCATTATGACATACTGCCTTGAAACTGTGACCCTAAATTGACCCCAAAACCTAAAATTTGAATCAGAAAAAAGTTAGTTTTTTTTTTTTTGTGGTGAAAACCAGAAATATTTTTAACGAACCATTTTCATAACTTAGAATGTAAATATAAACTGTAAACTTCAAAAATATATGTAAAAATGTAGCATAAACAAAATTATATACAACAATTCAAATTAAAATGCAGGAAATGCTTCAGGTTTTTTCTGTGGCTATTTACATGCAATAAGATGCCACACAAAAACTTGCGCACGCACGCGCACGCACGCACGCACGCACGCACGCACGCACGCACGCACGCACGCACGCACGCACACACACACACACACACACACACACACACACACACACACACACACACACACACACACACACACACACCCATGTGGGTCTGTGTGTTGTCATCAAATCCACGTAGAGTTGGTGAATGTCACTGGTTAGCTACTGAGTTTTCCACCAATGGTAACACCCCTCTCTTCTGCTGCCGTTACGGGAGTCGTATTTCTTCACAGCCCTCTCGCTCCTCCATCTGAGAGGAGGAGCTGGAGCAGCTGTCTGCGCATTTTGCAGACAGCTGTAGCAAAACACACAGCGAATATGAGAATACATCCCAAAAAAACTTGCATAAATTATTAATCATAATTCAAGTTATACTTGGCCTATTAACGAAAAGTGCTGTGGATGTTGAAGTCTCCACGTTCAACACACATTCAAACAGACACTCAGAGTGGAGCTGATTGTGTGCTACATCCGCTTTATTAGGTCATGTGACTTTTGACGCTAGGGCGCGTCATTCGATTCCAGAGGGTTAAAAGGGGTTGTAGTAGTCACCGTTTTAGAAAGCTAAAATAGAGCAGCAGGTATTTTAAAAACACAGTCTGTAACTTCACATACAGCTGACAGGGAGATCACATAAAAAAACATAAACAAAGTTGCTAAATTACCTATTTATGTGCCTGTCACTTTAAATGTAAAGAAGCTGCTGTTTTACAGGCCAGTCTAACTTCAGAGACAGCAAGACATATCGCAGATATTTGAAATAAAATGCTCAGAAAGGGAAAACATGGTCAGTTCCACAGCAAGTTGTCGGGCTGGTCGACTAGTTGCCCAACTAGGCCCTGGCTCCGGCCTGCTGGCACACAGCTGTCAATGAGGGCGAACATGGCCTTAATTATTCATAACGTTATGGCTGAAAATAACTTAAACTGGTGAGTTATTTAAAATAAATAAATAAAAAATTACCCCCATACGGTTGCCATGGACAGTGACACTAGCTGTAGAGACCAAAACTGACTTTTGTACCAGGCTGTAAATGTTTATTTCTCCGATAAAGTTGGGCATTTTAAAATAGGCTTCTATGGTGAGTGATTTCCTTTTGGAAATAGCCTGAAGTGTCCATTCAAAGAGCTGCAAGATTTGGTAGTTCTATGTTGGCTTAATTTTTAATCACCGGAGATAGGGGGTTGGCTAAAGCTTGCTTTGCAAACATGACACTTGATGCTTATGAAGTTAAGTTTTTGCATCTTGTGGATATACTGAGGGTCCTACAGGTGAAGAGTAGAATTTGGGAAATCTCCTGCCTAGTACCTGAGCTGACTTTGCAGTGACCATTGATTTACTAATGAAGCCAGTTTTCTGGGCTTCACATCTGTATCTTGAGGTATATTTAGGTGGTTATCCTGAACACATATCAGTGATGTTAATTGCTCAAAGCTTTAAACATCACTTTGAGCAGATGGAATCAGTTAATCAGTGAAATCACCTGGTGGAGTGGGTGGTTGCAAAGAAAACCTGCACCCTCTTAGACATTTCTGCAATCAGTTTGAGACTCTAAAGCACCAAAAACAACAACCACAACAACAAAACCAAAAATCCTGCTAGATCTGGTGTCATTTTCATGACGTGAAGTAAAAACAACATCAAAAGCTACTTCTGTTGCCTCTAAAGTTTAATTTGTTCGAACAAAATGACTCCAAGAGACTTTGCCAGCCTGGTGGCTTTTTCTGAAGTTTCCAGGAGAGCCTGAGTTATGATCAATATTTACCTTCTGTGCATTTCAATCATGGCTAAGAGGTTAAAATGTGTGCCCATAAATTTAACATAAACACTGCACATCATTAATAATTTAGAGAAGAGCAAAGCAATGACCCACTGTAACCACTATATTAAAACAAAAACATGGAGGCAAGTAAAACACGTTAAATGTTCTCTTAGGAGGGTAACAAACTTTTCATTGCACGGTTCCTAAAATATTAAAATACAGAAAACATGTAGATATAAATGTAATAAAACGGGTTGTTAGGGCCCGGTGACACGGTACACAATGACAGCTGAACGAAGGAAAAAGTCACAAATTGTTAAGAAAAGGTGGACGAATGATCCTGTACTTCTCCCATCACCGAAAAACCTGCAAATGAAGAGCGTAAAAAGGAACGAAACAAAACTAAAACTAAAAATAAAAAACAAAAACAAAAAAACAAAGCGAATACCGACCTTGACGCTTTGAACAAAATCAAAACAAAACATTCATGATGAAAGGCCGTGCACACACGCACGTTCCAGCCACAAATGGCACGTCTTTCATTAAAAAAATCTCCTTTAACAGTGGAATATCCGGATAAAATGCTGAAACCGACTTCTTCTGAAACTTCTCTGTTCTCCCACGACGTCCTGGATCAATAGAGCCTGAAATGTGGAGGTTTTCAGCTTGAACAGGCTGACGACGGCGGCTGAGAGCGCTGAGCGACGTCTCGCACCGTGGGAAGTCCTTAAAGCGACAGAATCACCTCAAAATCTCTCATCAGCCGTTAAAATTTTCACTGAAAACCAGCTTAATTTTTCGAACCGTGTCCACTTCGATGTGTCTCACAGGTTTAGAAAAAATTTTGATCAAACAACGCGCCAGTCTCTCAGCAACTTCTCAGACAAAGGAATTCCGACGAGGGGCTGGACGACTCCTCCCACAAGGAGTGCTCACAGGCAAATGACGTCACCGACAGGCGTGGAAAAACTCACGCATGCGCACGAGGGTTCAAGCATGTCTGACGTAAAAACATATGAATGAAATCCATATAGTTTTTGAAAAAAATCAAAAGGACCTTTACTTTATTGACAGCCCTCGTATATAAAATCCATTTCTTTTAACCCCATACTGATACACAGCCAATAGCACCCAAGTCATCCAGAGGCATACATTTTTTAACTTATGATTCAACCTTATTTCGTACAAGTTATTTAAATCGTCACTTCTGAAGTTTTAGAAAGTGAAAATATCAGATATATGCTTTAGTTTTAAAGTAATGCGCTAATTTTTAATGTTTTAGTGTGGGCATGCTGTGCCCAGCAGTGCATTATGGGTAGGATAGGGTAATCTCTGTACGGTAATCTCAGTACGTTCACGACAGGAGAATGTATTTGAGACACTCTGATCAGGACAACAGCATTACTCTAGTGCCTAAAACTCTCGTGAATATATTCTCTGGGTGTATAGACGTTGTTTTTGTGTTTGCTTTTATTAAATTCCACACATCTTAAACGTAGCAAGTAGCAACACAGATTATCTGGAATTTTGTTTTGGCACATTTTCAAGGTCTCTACTGCCATCTACTGGCCAGTCGTGTTCATGGTAGTATTCAGACTGAAGCTGGGCAGACACTGTACCACAGAACCACACGGTGTACAAGTTCAGAGCGCCCGATTTATGTTCTCACACATATTGTACGTTCAAAAACCACACGTCGGACTCGTGTTTCCAGAAGCAAAACGTAAACAGAAGCTTTTTTTCAAACTTAATTTACAAAAACTCTCGATGGGAGACATCAAAGTTAAAAACAAAAAAACAAAAAACATTACAAGACAGGTCTGCGGTGTTTGCACAGGCACAAGAATATCAAACAGGTTTTATTTTCATCTGACCATACGATCGGTGATCGGTGGTTGTGAGATGTTAAGCAGCTCGTTACTCCATGTATACTAAACGATGCAGGACGCACAATTAACCTGAAACTCGGTGCGATCCAAAAAATTCTTACACGAATGAAAAATCAGCCGAAAAAGGGCCAAAACTCGCACTGGCACCAGTAGTTAGCAGTGTTATATCAGACAGTTATCTAATTACAACTTGTCTTTTTTTTTTTTGAAAATGCCTTTTTTTTTTACAAATAAAAAATGGCATATTTTACAAAAGCACATGTAACTGTAAACACCAACACATGACACACCTCACATTAACGTGTTGGTTTACACAGACTTAATCAACCAATCAGTGTAGCGGAGGCACATTTTACCCAGAATGCCATCTGTCTGTGTTTGTTACAAAACTTCAGAATTAGTGCATTATTCAACATTAAAAGATATAAGAGGTCTGTCAATAAAGTATAGGTCCTTTTTATTTTTTTCAAAAACTATATGGATTTCATTCATATGTTTTTACGTCAGACATGCTTGAACCCTCGTGCGCATGCGTGAGTTTTTCCACGCCTGTCGGTGACGTCATTCGCCTGTGAGCACTCCTTGTGGGAGGAGTCGTCCAGCCCCTTGTCGGAATTCCTTTGTCTGAGACGTTGCTGAGAGACTGGCACTTTGTTTATCCGGATATTCCACTGTTAAAGGAGATTTTTTTTAATGAAAGACATGCGGACGCGTCCGCGCGTCGGGACGCAGCCGGCGCGGTGCGGCGGCACAGGAAAAACACCTCCGTGTTGATAACCATTAGTAAAATCCAGGCGGCTTTTGATGGCTTTCAGTGGAGTGAGTATATGAGAAATTGTTTAACAGCTGGACATGTTCCAACTTGTCCTTAAGGCTTCCAACAGAGGTGTTTTTCCTGTGGCGGAGAGTCGCGGCGGCTGCGAGCCAACGCTGCAATCCGCCCGCACGTCTTTCATTAAAAAAATCTCCTTTAACAGTGGAATATCCGGATAAAATGCTGAAACCAACTTCTTCTGAAACTTCTCTGTTCTCTCACGACGTCCTGGATCAATAGAGCCTGAAATGTGGAGGTTTTCCGCTTGAAACAGGCTGATGACGGCACCTGGGACCGCTGCACGATGTCTTGCTCTGTGGGAAGTCCTTAAAGCGACAGTATCACCTCAAAATCTCTCATCAGCCTTTAAAATTTTCCCCGAAAACCAGCTTAATTTTTCGAACCGTGTCCACTTCGATGTGTCTCACAGATTTAGAAAAAATTTTGATCAAACAAAGTGCCAGTCTCTCAGCAACTTCTCAGACAAAGGAATTCCGACGAGGGGCTGGACGACTCCTCCCACAAGGAGTGCTCACAGGCGAATGACGTCACCGACAGGCGTGGAAAAACTCACGCATGCGCACGAGGGTTCAAGCATGTCTGACGTAAAAACATATGAATGAAATCCATATAGTTTTTGAAAAAAATAAAAAGGACCTATACTTTATTGACAGCCCTCGTATGTTATATCTTAACTTTGCACAAATGACAGAATTGACATTAATGGAGTTATTCTATCAATATTTGATTTATTTACACCAAATCATAACTCAGCACTGCTTTATTTTCCAAGACCTCCGCCTGATGGCAGCGCTGTGATTGAGTAGAGTTGAGCTTTTTAAGCTCCTCTCAGTTGCGTCTGTGCTGGAAGCCATGTAGTAAACTGGAGCTTCCAGCAGGGGGCAGGATGCTGAAAGAGAAAAGTGCTGATTCATTGTTTGGGTCTGTTGTTGCTTCTGATGCTTCCAAAAGCGATCGCGGTGTTAAAAATCAAAATCAGCTTGTTAGTAGTTGCAAGTATACCGGAGACAATACTGGAATTTATCGGTTATCTGTAACTTCTGATGCATTTTTGGGTGGTTTATCATTTTATCTTTATCAAAGATAACTTTTCTGTTATCTGATTATCTATTATCAAAGTTAATTTTTTGGTTATCTGTGCCCACCACTGACAAGGAGTCAGTAGGTATTTTAATATACTGTTGAAAATATGATATGTGCTGATAAATGTTGTGTTTGGATGGTTTAGCACAGCTTTATTCTGCAGCGAGTTCAGTTCTGAGATGGCAGAGTGTCATTTCCTGTGGGACAGCAAGGGGCTGTGGACACTCGCTGTCCTCCCCCTACACACCCCCACTCTCTGGCAGTGGAAGACAGAGTGTGTTGATGCCTTGCACCTGGGATGCCCAAATGCCAGCTCAGAGGCTTTGGAACCAGGAACGTGTTTTTCAACCCAAGTCCTGCTGCGACCAAAAGTAAAGCAGAGCCCCTTTTCCTCAGGCTTGCCTCCCAAGGCAGTAAGATTGCTTTGCCCCCTGTGTTCACAGCAGAAGGCAGAGGGCAGAGGGAAGGCATGGCTCTGTGGGATGCCACCAGCCGGAAATGATACTCCGTCTGCCAGCGCTGAGACACCGGTCTGACAGGATAGGCACTCAGCACAGTATGCGTGAGGTACGATTAATACAACCAGCATCATTACACAATACATTTCACAATATAGCACTCAAGGGGCCCTATCGTATGCCTGGTACAAAGTGTCATTTCTAGTTTCTACCTGACACAGTTGACATTTATGTGCCCTGCACCAGCGTTCGATGAATAACAATACCACTTGAGGGTGATTCTTTAACTACGGACACTATTGGCCTTGTAAATGTAATTTCCACCACACCATTGCCTTACAATATAAAGCGCCTTGGGGCAACTGTTTGTTGTGATTTGGTGCTATATACATGTGCTCTGATGTCACTGTTTATCTCCATAGAAACTACCCAAACAATCTTTCATACAAACTTTTTAAAGGGACATTATTGTTGTGGTGGAAATTACGGTAATAGTGTGGGACAACTACAGTTCGTTTAAAAAAATCACAACAGTTATATGACATTGAATACCCCAACTATGTTTTGATTATTTTACTGATATTTTATTCAGAGTTATTTTAAAACATTAGAAAAAACGTTTTTTCAATATTTGCATATAATGATGCTGAAAAAAGGTGAAAAAGTCATCATAGACTACTAGGACAAATTTCTTAAAACACTTTCATTGTAAAGATAACTATAAAAGTGTGAAATTTCCCCTTTTTTCTTTTTTTCATAAAATATGATCAAGGGACATAAAAGTGCCCGTAGTCTAAGAATCACCCTTGAACCATACTGCATATTTGGTAATGAAACAGATAAATTACTTTTTGAAGTGATCTGCCTGCCAATGTATCATTGAACCCAGACATGGCTACATGAAAAGTAGTAAAAATCTGTTTCTTGGGCATGGGCAATGTCTAATTAATTGGCATGTCACCATATCTGCAACGGTGCATCATGCAGGGAACTAGAGGTGGGTGGGTTGATCCTAATATCGATAATATCGATACCAACGCTGGTATTGATATTGAATGATCCTTGTGTAAAAAGATCGATACTCAAGCTTTTTTCTCTCCCGCACGCACTGACTGCTGCACACGCAGATTCATCAAAGTCTGCTCTGTCTATAAGATCAGCGCTGCCCTGTGTCACACAACACGGAGCAGCGCACCCTTGTATTGTGGTTTGCCAGCCCTCTACCTCAGAAGATTTTGTTTCAAGTTGTTTTGAGTGATATTTTTTTAAACAAAAATGCTTATTGTAATAATAAAGTATTTTGTTATCACGTACAATGTTTGGCAAAATTCTGTCCTAGGTCTTTTGGATCCTTTGGATCTATGAAGGTTAAATAGGAAAAGTATGGGGCCTGTATTTACTCAGTATACCAAAATTCCCGGTATCGCCCACCTCTACAGGGAACTCTTTGCTATGATGGATGTTTTTTTTTCCACGCTCAAATTGAAAAGCTGGACATCCTATTGCATTGCTGCAGCAGGCCGTTCATGCAGAACAGCTGGCCATGCTCAAACCTGGTCCCCCACCTTCGCTCGTAACCGGTCAGCACATCTCAACCTTTAAACCTACAAATAAAACTCACTCCCATCCTTAATTTTTGCAATCTCTGGCTGTGACCCCTTTAAGTACATAATCATCAGCACTCAATTTGATCTCAAAGAAAACTTTCCAGGCCTGCCATTAGTTTTTCTTGTCTGTTTGAAACTGAGACCATGTCATGTAAAACTCATATTAGGCCTACAGTATTTTCCGCCCTCTGTTGACTGAAAGACAAACTGCATTTCCAACCTGTTTCAACCAGCAATTGAATTTGAAATATATCAATTCTTGCCTTTAAAATTGATTTTCATACTGTAAAATTAAATATCCTGGTCCTACTCTGAATAGTTGATATCATGTCTTGGCTACAGTGTGTTCATAAATAATAAACAAAAATAAATCCAACCCTCCTGCACCTAGTATGTGACTTTGCACCAGTATCTCCCTCGCTTCAGTCGCAAAGTGCACCCAGATACGCCGCACCTGGATTAATGCCATCTGTCCTGCTTGTGTCAAAATAGAGCCCAAGGTGTAAATATGTTTCCCGGAAAAACTACTGACTGCATAGAGTCAGAATCGAGGAGGAGGTATAAAAGGCGGATAGCTGTCAATCATCTTTCACCATAAAAAACACCTCGTGACCTCTGCTTGGCTGCTCCACACTGTGGAATAATAGCAGTCTCTGTGGGCACTTGGTGGAATTCCAAATGGGAGTTAGAAATGAAATCGCTCAATCAGTGGGAAAAGGTCAAGTGCATGCAGATTCTCTCTCCCTCTCTCTCTCGCCCACCCACCTCCAGGGCTCCGAGGCAGTCAGGCTAAAGGTTGTTTTTCTCTGTTGTACTCGTGACCACATTTAAATGCACCTTCCATTTTTCCTCCACATAACAGCCAATGTGCCGTGCTGCAATTTGATATGGGCAGCTAATTCCACTGTTATGTCTCGCACAGCAGTGGAGGGGAGGTGGCTGGAGGTCATTACTTGAGCATATTCCCTCTCACTTGGTTCAGCATTTTAGGAAGCGAAGCTGCTAAAAGCAAAGCAAGCTAATGGCTCTGGCAGGCCTCCCTGCAGAGGCACAGGGCTATTAGGAAAACTACAATCCCCAGGTGAACCCTCCATGTCATGTCCCGGGGCTGTGCATGACAAGGCCAGGTTGTCTCTGTCAGTCAAGCTGGAAAAGGGCTGAACTCGGCCTAACATTGCGTGAACCCGGGATATCAAACCTTCTAGGTTCTACTCATCTACACCTGGCTGATTGGCACCTCAGGCCTCCTGAGTGGTGTTGCAGAGGGTTATGAGTCCAATCATGTGTGCACTCTGTTACAAACTCAGAACTTCACACCAGCTAATTGGAGCCAGTTACCTGGGGACAAAATTATGGTTTTGTTCTTCTTCTTTTTTGTTAGTTTTTGCAGCAGTCTGAACTGATCTCTGTGTTAATTTGGGGTTACGTAAGTTGTCGCAATAAAAACAAAGAATGCTAAAACAGTGAGCCTGTATGGGAGAAAGTGTCAGCCAGGCCTGCTGGGGTTAGAGTCGTAAAAGAACACCCAGGTAGAGGGCAAATATGGGAGTGGCAGCGAGCTGTGTTGTTAATGAGGGTAGAACCTGCAGCGGGCTCACAAAAAGAACACAATATGTTCACTCAGTGTGACGTTTTCAATGGGAATATCACACCTGGCACAAACATAACTGTGAGCAATGAACAAACAAATGAGTCTACCCAAATCTGAAAAGATGCATTTTATTTTTTGGAAAATATCCAGGTAGAAATATTCACAGCATTCTGTCAATAGAGAGATTCTGATCTTGTTATCCTTTTGCTGACATGTGGCAGAATAATTGCTGTCGGGCACAGGGAGCAGGCATTGTAGTGGACGGGGGCTTCTGAGCCTCCTGTCCAGCCATCTCAGTGATAATCATCACCGGCACACCTCCCTCTTCTGGACAGGAGCGGGTCTGTCTCGCTCACATCTGCTCCCAGGCTGGAACAACTGCACAGTCCCAGCCAGAATTACTTAGCAAGGATTGGACAGAATTATTTAAAATAAATTCCAAAATAAAAGCAAATTCAACTATTTTGTGTAATCAGAATAATTAATAATAATTAACGCAATGCTAAAATACCCTCGGCCGTATGAAAATTGTCTTCTTTATAATTTGCAGTTGTTTAATTATTAAGATCCGATTGTTTTACATACAATTTGTACATGTTAAATAAAACCCCTCTATCAATCAATCAATCAATCAATCAAAAACAATATTTACATTTTAACAGTATCTGCAGGAGGTTTTGCATGTGTGTGTACATGAGCTTTTGACAAGTGTGGAAAGTGTGCAAATGAAGGAATATTTGTAGATGACTCTCTGTGCATTTGCAGGTATTAATGAGACAGATTTTACTCCATAGTAAGTTAGCTTTGAGTTAGCGGAAGTTAGTGTGCAAGCTAATGTCCATAAGATGTCTTGTAAATGACTCCAGATGTGTTATCAGGTTACAAAAAGCATTTTCAGTTCTAGAAGTGTTTATTTGTCACAAGCTTTTACATAATATATGACAAAGAGATTATATTAACACACAAATCTTCACTTTGCACATCAGCAACTTTGGATGCTGTAGCTCCTCTGAAAAAGAGAGCTTTAAATCAGAAGTGCCTGACTCCGTGGTATAACTCACAAACTCGCAGCTTAAAGCAGATAACCCGTAAGTTGGAGAGGAAATGGCGTCTCACTAATTTAGAAGATCTTCACTTAGCCTGGAAAAAGAGTCTGTTGCTCTATAAAAAAGCCCTCCGTAAAGCTAGGACATCTTACTACTCATCACTAATTGAAGAAAATAAGAACAACCCCAGGTTTCTTTTCAGCACTGTAGCCAGGCTGACAAAGAGTCAGAGCTCTATTGAGCCGAGTATTCCTTTAAGTTTAACTAGTAATGACTTCATGACTTTCTTTGCTAATAAAATTTTAACTATTAGAGAAAAAATTACTCATAACCATCCCAAGACGTATCGTTATCTTTGGCTGCTTTCAGTGATGCCGGTATTTGGTTAGACTCTTTCTCTCAGATTGTTCTGTCTGAGTTATTTTCATTAGTTACTTCATCCAAACCATCAACATGTCTATTAGACCCCATTCCTACCAGGCTGCTCAAGGAAACCCTACCATTATTTAATGTTTCGATCTTAAATATGATCAATCTATCTTTATTAGTTGGCTATGTACCACAGGCTTTTAAGGTGGCAGTAATTAAACCATTACTTAAAAAGCCATCACTTGACCCAGCTATCTTAGCTAATTATAGGCCAATGTCTAACCTTCCTTTTCTCTCAAAAATTCTTGAAAGGGTAGTTGTAAAACAGCTAACTGATCATCTGCAGAGGAATGGTCTATTTGAAGAGTTTCAGTCAGGTTTTAGAATTCATCATAGTACAGAAACAGCATTAGTGAAGGTTACAAATGATCTTCTTATGGCCTCAGACAGTGGACTCATCTCTGTGCTTGTTCTGTTAGACCTCAGTGCTGCTTTTGATACTGTTGACCATAAAATTTTATTACAGAGATTAGAGCATGCCATAGGTATTAAAGGCACTGCGCTGCGGTGGTTTGAATCATATTTATCTAATAGATTACAATTTATTCATGTAAATGGGGAATCTTCTTCACAGACTAAGGTTAATTATGGAGTTCCACAAGGTTCTGTGCTACGACCAATTTTATTCACTTTATACATGCTTCCCTTAGGCAGTATTATTAGATGGCATTGTTTAAATTTTCATTGTTACGCAGATGATACCCAGCTTTATCTATCCATGAAGCCAGAGGACACACACCAATTAGCTAAACTGCAGGATTGTTTTACAGACATAAAGACATGGATGACCTCTAATTTCCTGCTTTTAAACTCAGATAAAACTGAAGTTATTGTACTTGGCCCCACAAATCTTAGAAACATGGTGTCTAACCAGATCCTTACTCTGGATGGCATTACCCTGACCTCTAGTAATACTGTGAGAAATCTTGGAGTCATTTTGATCAGGATATGTCATTCAGAGCGCATATTAAACAAATATGTAGGACTGCTTTTTTGCATTTACGCAATATCTCTAAAATTAGAAAGGTCTTGTCTCAGAGTGATGCTGAAAAACTAATTCATGCATTTATTTCCTCTAGGCTGGACTATTGTAATTCATTATTATCAGGTTGTCCTAAAAGTTCCCTGAAAAGCCTTCAGTTAATTCAAAATGCTGCAGCTAGAGTACTAACGGGGACTAGAAGGAGAGAGCATATCTCACCCATATTGGCCTCTCTTCATTGGCTTCCTGTTAATTCTAGAATAAAATTTAAAATTCTTCTTCTTACTTATAAGGTTTTGAATAATCACGTCCCATCTTATCTTAGGGACCTCATAGTACCATATCACCCCAATGGAGCGCTTCGCTCTCAGACTGCAGGCTTACTTGTAGTTCCTAGGGTTTGTAAGAGTAGAATGGGAGGCAGAGCCTTCAGCTTTCAGGCTCCTCTCCTGTGGAACCAGCTCCCAATTCAAATCAGGGAGACAGACACCCTCTCTACTTTTAAGATTAGGCTTAAAACTTTCCTTTTTGCTAAAGCTTATAGTTAGGGCTGGATCAGGTGACCCTGAACCATCCCTTAGTTATGCTGCTATAGACTTAGACTGCTGGGGGGTTCCCATGATGCACTGTTTCTTTCTCTTTTTGCTCTGTATGCACCACTCTGCATTTAATCATTAGTGATTGATCTCTGCTCCCCTCCACAGCATGTCTTTTTCTTGGTTCTCTCCCTCAGCCCCAACCAGTCCCAGCAGAAGACTGCCCCTCCCTGAGCCTGGTTCTGCTGGAGGTTTCTTCCTGTTAAAAGGGAGTTTTTCCTTCCCACTGTCGCCAAGTGCTTGCTCACAGAGGGTCGTTTTGACCGTTGGGGTTTTTACGTAATTATTGTATGGCCTTGCCTTACAATATAAAGCGCCTTGGGGCAACTGTTTGTTGTGATTTGGTGCTATATAAATAAAATTGATGAATTGATGATGATGACAAACAAAACAGAGTTTTGCAGTTAGCTACCAGCCTGTGACATCACCATGCTAACGTCCGCGGAATAACAAGTTCAGAGGTGTTATTAGGTTCTAAAAACAGCATTTACAGTTTTATAGTGTTTATTTCTCACCAGCTTTTACATAATATATGACAAAGAGGTTATATTTACACACAAACAAAACGGAGTTTTGCAGCTAGCTGCCAGCCTGTGACATCACCATGCTAACGTCTGCGGAATAACTAGTTCAGAGGTGTTATTAGGCTCCAAAAGTAGCATTGTTTATTTCTCGCTATCTTTTACATAATATATGCGAAAAATGTACATAAACACACAAAACAAAGCAGTTTTGGAGAGCGCAGCCACTGACATCACGGTGCAGATCTACTTTGATTGGCTGTCACCCCTGCCACTTTTTTTTTTTTTTTTATTCTTAAAATTCCTCTTAAAATATGTAAAGGTTAGCCATTTTTGAACTTGTCCAAAGTCTGTGTCCCAAGAATGTTCCCTGTGAATTTGAAAACTCTGGGATTAATAGGACTGGACTTATGCTGAGCACAGAGAGAAGGATGGACGGATGGACGCAAAGTCTTCGCAATACCCAATGGCCATATTTGATGGCCTTGGGTAAAAATGTCCAAAGTCACTGAAAAACAACTATAACAATAATTTCTTGTGCTGAAATGCAAAATACAGACACAAAATGTATATATGACAGTTTTAGGCACCATGAAGTTATAATAAATTATTATTTCCACAGCCGGTTTTCTTTAGACAAGTCAGGGGATGGATAGAAGAACATTTTCAAGCCACTGACTATTTCTTTGACTTTATTTACATCAATCATTGAGAAACAAACAGTATGGTAAATCTGTCTGGAGTAGGCTGTTCTCAAAAACTGACAGACTGTGCAAGGAGGAGACTGGTGAGAAAAGCAACTGAAACACCCACGACAACTCTGGAGGAGCTATTGGCTTTTGTGGCTGCATAAACTGTGCACAGTGCAAATTTTGTCATTTGCATCACCAGTTACACAGGTTCATGATGGAGTGGGACAAAGAATTATTTTTTTAAAGATGATGTGAAATTTCTGCAAGTTTGCCAGAAGTTAGATTTGATCTATTTAATTGTATTAAAGTCTGTCTCTACTGCATACACACATTCAGTTCAGGCATCCGTCCCCTGACTTGTCTAAACAAAACTCCCTGTGCAAGTGAAGATTTAATATAAATTCATCAAATTGTGCCAATAACTGTGTCACATGCACATATTGTGTCTGTGCTTGTTATTTCACTATATGAAATCTGGCCATGCATGTTTCTCTATGCACGATGCTGAGGATCCCAGCAAACGGAAAAGGCTAAGAGGACGCCCACGCTTCACCTGGCTGCAGTGGATAGATGGTTATGTTCAAGAAGCTGTGATGTCTGGTTGTCTGGCTGAGTGGTTACTATGCAGAACCTGGGACAGATCTGTGGTGTGATGAATGCAGATACATGCAGCACTGGTGCACACTCCCAGACCTGACTCTACGTCTCACCTGACCTGTTCAACTTGTAACATGTTATTAAATAATTGTAATTTACAAAACTGATATATTTGCATTTATTTCTGATCAGGGTGCCAATCATTCTGACCAGGAGTGTGCAGTGCCACAGTGGAGTCAATTTTTCATGGTGGGAGTTATTATTTAGTGATGAAGCAACAGAAATGTGCAAATGTGCATTTTTAAGAAAATGTTAATTCAAAGATACAACATAAAAATATAATGCAATGCTTTGGCTGTATGAGCATAAAAATAGAAAACAGAATGTGAAGTTTTGACCTCTTAAAATAGGTTAAGGTTAGCCATCATTGAACTTGTTCAAGGTCTATGTCCCAAGAATGTTCCCTGTGAATTTGAAGACCCTGGCACTAATAGGACTGGACCTATGCTGTACACAGACAGATGGGCAGATGCAAAACCTTTGCAATACCCTATGGCCATATTTTGGCCTCAGGTAATAACATAAAACAGAGTGAACAGTAGTACTTTTTAAATACAACCCCTGGCAAAAATTATGGAATCACCGGCCTCGGAGGATGTTCATTCAGTTGTTTAATTTTGTAGAAAAAAAGCAGATCACAGACATGACACAAAACTAAAGTCATTTCAAATGGCAACTTTCTGGCTTTAAGAAACACTATAAGAAAATCAAGAAAAAAGATTGTGGCAGTCAGTAACTGTTACTTTTTTAGACCAAGCAGAGGAAAAAAAATATGGAATCACTCAATTCTGAGGAAAAAATTATGGAATCACCCTGTAAATTTTCATCCCCAAAACTAACACCTGCATCAAATCACATCTGCTCGTTGATATTGACCCTATGCCATGACATTGACCCTATGTATCTTTTTGCAAGGAATGTTTTCACAGTTTTTGCTCTATGGCAAGATGCATTATCATCTTGAAAAATGATTTCATCATCCCCAAACATCCTTTCAATTGTCCAAAATATCAATGTAAACTTGTGCATTTATTGATGATATAATGACAGCCATCTCCCCAGTGCCTTTACCTGACATGCAGCCCCATATCATCAATGACTGTGGAAATTTACATGTTCTCTTCAGGCAGTCATCTTTATAAATCCCATTGGAACGGCACCAAACAAAAGTTCCAGCATCATCACCTTGCCCAATGCAGATTTGAGATTCATCACTGAATATGACTTTCATCCAGTCATCCACAGTCCACGATTGCTTTTCCTTAGCTCATTGTAACCTTGTTTTTTTCTGTTTAGGTGTTAATGATGGCGATTTCGTTTAGCTTTTCTGTATGTAAATCCCATTTCCTTTAGGCGGTTTCTTACAGTTCGGTCACAGATGTTGACTCCAGTTTCCTCCCATTCGTTCCTCATTTGTTTTATTGTGCATTTTTCGATTTTTGAGACATATTGCTTTAAGTTTTCTGTCTTGACACTTTGATGTCTTCCTTGGTCTACCAGTATGTTTGCCTTTAACAACCTTCCCATGTTGTTTGTATTTGGACCAGAGTTTAGACACAGCTGACTGAACAACCAACATCTTTTGCAACATTGCGTGATGATTTACCCTCTTTTAAGAGTTTGATAATCCTCTCCTTTGTTTCAATTGACATCTCTTGTGTTGGAGCCATGATTCATGTCAGTCCACTTGGTGCAACAGCTCTCCAAGGTGTGATCACTCCTTTTTAGATGCAGACTAACGAGCAGATCTGATTTGATGCAGGTGTTAGTTCTGGGGATGAAAATTTACAGGGTGATTCCATAATTTATTCCTCAGAATTGAGTGATTCCATATTTTTTCCCTCTGCTTGGTCTAAAAAAGTAACCGTTACTGACTGCCACAATCTTTTTTTCTTGATTTCTTATAGTGTTTCTTAAAGCTAGAAAGTTGCCATTTGAAATGACTTTAGTTTTGTGTCATGTCTGTGATCTGCTTTTTTTCTACAAAATTAAACAACTGAATGAACATCCTCTGAGGCCGGTGATTCCATAATTTTTGCCAGGGGTTGTATAACGCAATGCTAGAATACCCTTGACCATATGATCACAGTTGTCTTCTTTATAATTTGCAGTTGTTTAATTAATTAATAAGATCCTATCGTTTTACGTACAATTTGTAGATGTTCAATAAAGCCCCTCAATCAATCAATCATAAACAATATTTATGTCTTAACGGCATCTGCAGGAGGGCATGTGTGTATGTGTACATGAGCTTTTGACAAGAGTGGAAGTTAGCTTTGAGTTAGTGTTAGCGTGTAAGCTGACGATGTCTGCAAAATGTCTTGTAAGTCACTCCAGAGGTCTTATCAGGTTACAAAAACAGTGTTTTCAGTTTTAGACGTGTTTATTTCTCATTAGCTTTTACATAATATATGAGAAAGGTGCTATATTTAGCAAAAAACAAAGCAAAGTTAGCAGCTAGTGACACCAGGAAGTGACGGCCGCGGTTCATACCATAAAAACAGGAACAGAATGTGATGTTTTAACCTCTTAAAATAGGTCAACGCCTGTGTCCCAAGAATGTTCCCTATGAATTTGAAGACCCTGGCAGTAATAGGACTGGACTTATCCTGAGCACAGACAGACGGATGGACACAAAGCCTTTGCAATACCCGATGGCCATATTTGATGACCACGGGTAAAAATCATAATCATTCTTCAAGTATTACAAAAATGCACATTTTAAAAATTTGGGAAAACCTACACAATTAACAACTAAATATAGGGTCAAGAAGAAGGCTGCTCTCCTTTACATGGGACAATTTTCATCAAGGTTTCTGAATGCAGGACTGCTGTCCTCCAGTTTCTCCATTTCAACTGATCTTGGTTACTGGATGGAGTTGTTTGACCATCTGTTTCTAATCATTGTAACATTCCAAAGCACATGAAATAATGATGTATTTTTTTTAACTCTTATTTGACTGGTGTGACCTTGTTCAGCTGATTTCAGACAAGTGCATTTTCTCAGGGTTGCTGTGGTAGCTGGGGGCGTTTTTGGTCTAGATCAGTCAGAGTGTGGTTGTTGGTGTTTCGAAAGTGAAGCTGAAATCAGATTTTCAATGGAAATGTGAGGTTGTTGGAGGGATTATGTGGGGACTACTGACTTTCTGGGAGCAGACTATAGTGTCATTAAGACCCGGAGCCACAGAAGATGAGCACAAGTAAGTAAAGGTCTGAATGGTGAGAGAGGGCGCTGTTGGCAGAGGGTGGCTTGGGTCAGTGGCGGCCATTCATGCCGCTCCCCCTGCGGGGTCTTTCTCTCTCTCATCTGTCTGGATGGGTGCCCTCTCCCTTGGGCACCACGTGATGAGAAGCCCTGGCTCTGCTGCCGTGTCTGCCTTTCATGTCTCCATCTAGGGCAGCAGTAGAGAGACACGGAGGGGAGGACGAAGGGAGGGGGGCTACAAATGTCACCAGTGAGGGGGGGGGTGTTTAATTAAAAATGACAGGAGCTGGCACTGGAGAGTGCAGCCACATATGCGTGGAATTTGGGTGCAGTGGAAGCAAGTGCCTATGATTTATAATTCAAGTAATGCTCTGCACTTCTTTTAATTCTACAGCCAAAGAAAAAAAATTATCAAAAGGCCGCTCCTGTGAGGCTAATCCAATATGATATTTTTAAGGGCAGGCGGTCAATGGCTTTTTGAAAAGCCAGCTCCCTTTCTCCCTGCTCTCTACTTGTCTGTCGTTCCTTGTCGCCTGCTGCTGCTCCCTCCTTTTCCTTCTCCACACACCCCACTCCATCCTACCTCACCCCCCCAAAGAAAAGCCCAGACAGAGAGCGGGCTGTGATAATGGAAACATCCCGCTCCCCGCCTCCCGTTTCTCCCGCTAAGCTCTGTGCGCTCCGGGGAAATTGATTGTCTGGCGAGCCGATCTGAACGCTACCAGCTGATGGTAGAGCCAGTTAAGTCCTTTTTTATTGAGGGTATGAGGGATTTTTAATGGGAGTAGCGTCAATGAACTGTGCAGCCACTCAGCATCTGCATGCATTTCTAAATCCTTCTTGCCCTTTCATCCTAACTACTCCGCCACCCCGACTCTCTCACATGCACGAGGATGCTGCTTTTTCCTAAAGGACAACGGATGCAAATGACATCGGTCACTTCCGTCGCACTGCCAGGTAATCTCCTCTCCGTGTGCTCACTCTGTCTCTCCTTTCTGGTATTAAGCCTCCTGTTGAAAGGCCAGGTCACCTTACCCGTTTCCCCCTTCCATGGTGGCACAAACTGGGCTGTGAACAATCAGTCATGGGGTGACCTGCTCAGCCCGGCGACCTGAGTGTGCCCACTTATGCAGGCAGGTCTTTCTGTGGCCTTTCTGGGCCCGGACAAACAATTGCCTTATTGAGGCCAGGAGCTGCACAGTGGTCGAAATCCAACACTTGCTCCTCCTCCCCTCCCGCCTCTAAGGGCAGAAAGGGGGCTATTATGTTCAAACATCCTCATTATGAACCTCAAGTCGGCCGTTGTGGCAGTCTTTCAATCAAAGGGTTTAACAGGTGAGGGAAAAAGAGAGAGAGGAGAGAGAGGGAGAGAGAGAGAAAGTGCGAGTCAGAAAGAGAGGGTCAGTGAGACGGAGGGCAAAGGGAAGACTGGGAGACTGTTCTTTTTCTCTATTGATTTGAGTCTTGAGTCCCACTGGCTGCCCCTCAATAAAAGGCCCTGAGAGGAAGTGGGCTAATCCTACAAAATTGGAAAGAGTGAATCGATTAAGACAACTGTTAAGGACTCGCTCCATTTCTGCCTCTCCTGTTCCTTCTTTACCTCCTGTATTTCTATTTTGCACTGTTTCTCTTTGTCCTCCTTTTCACTTCACCTCTCTGTGAAACCTCATTAGTGAGCCTGCATGGCTGAACCTCGCTCAGCTGAAGAGCTGCCCCTGCCAAATGCGTCTATCACTCGCTCCCGCGCACATACAGCATCATCCAATGGCACCAGACGCAACAAAAACAACAACAGATCTGAGGACAGAGGTGGCACCCGGTGACCTTATTGCCTGCGACTCCTCCGCTCCGCGGGGAGCAATGGAAGATGTTGAGCCGAGACGAAGCTAATTGGCCAGAGAGAAGCTGAGAAAGAACACAGACGTCGCTTTGTGTCTTCACCTGGAGCCAATCAGAGCTTTTTAAAGCCTTTCACTGCGCCGCTTACATCTCTGATGTCCCCCTGAAGAAGCCCAGAACCTGCTATTCCCCACTAAGCCTTTCTAAGCTGTGATAAAAACAGCTAGGTTAGCGCTCCCCTGCTCTCCATCCGGCAGCGCTTTTAATCGGCTTGAGAAAACTCGTGGGGCTGACATGTAAACAAAGGCCACTGAGGACAAGCAAACTTTCTCATCAGAAAACAGCGCAAATGGCTTGCAACAAAATTAAGGTAGACTCTCACCCTGCAGATGTCTAAAAGCTCTTTAATCCCAAACTGGTTTGAACTAGATTGGCCTGCTATGTAACAGCTTTCAGCGCCGGCTCATATCGGCCCCTTTACACCGTTTTTGTGAGTGGACAGAGGGTGGTGCTCTGGGAGCAAACACAGCAGCTGTCGTGCTTTACAGACGGCCGGCACAACTGGGGCCAGACACTGTAAATGTTTACAGACCCTCAGGGTCACCCAGAGCCAGCGAGGCACATTAAACATGGCCTGTTCAGCCCTGTTGCCACGACTGCACAATCAGCACAGCTAAACTGCCCTCTTCAATGAGCAGCTAAACAACAGAAGCAATCCAAGGTCTACGTGCAGCAAGAATGAAAGTGTTTACAATTCCTCCATGTGGTGAGGGGGCCCTGTGACAAACAACACAAACTGGAAACAGTTTTCCTTCATCGTGGCTTAACTACCCATTTCCATCCGTCAGAGTGACCTACAGATTAAATACAAGCTACAAATACAAGCTCCACTCGTTGCTTTCAGCAAACTGAACTCCTGACCTCTGTTGCTCCCTGTTAAGGCACCATGACACTTGCACGACTTTGATCTGCGCACTTGCACACACTCTGCCGTCCAGGAGAGTAAACTCTTCACAAACCGTTATACACCATTGCAAACTATGCGCAGTTTTGTGCAAGTGCGCAAAGAAAATTTTTAAATGTTCAAAATCTCCATCACGCATTAGTTGCATGAACTTCACGTGAACATTGCGCAAACAATTCAAAAACACTGCGTGTGAGTGCAAGTGACTGCGTAAGCGCACCACATCAGAGCGCAGTGCGTCTGATTGATTATAATGAGATGTTAAATCCATCATAAACATACTTTTACAGCTGCTCACAAGAAGGAATGAACATGCAACTGTTTAACCAAGCTATTATAATATAAACATGACAAATAATTACCTTTTAGACTGTTCCAAATACATTCTCCACCTCATGAAGCACACGAGAGAGAGAAAGAGACAGACAGACAGAGAGAGAGAGAGAGAGAGAGAGAGAGAGAGAGAGAGAGAGAGAGAGAGAGAGAGAGAGAGAAAAGCTCCAGCTGAAATGGTCCTCTGTGATTCTGGAAGTGATTAGAGGTGTTTTCAACAGCCAACTCTGAGAAAAAATGGTTAATCCACTACAAAATAATTATTTTATAGATGCAGCATTCAGTGGAACAAAGCGTAGCGGGTGAGATTGTCACGATGAAGTGTGTGCAAGTGCGCGGATCAAAGTTGTGCAAGTGTCAGGGTACCTTTACTGTGTTAACTCACATTTCCGTCCTAGGGCTTGCGGCAGCTCCAGTGTCTTGCTGGCACACACTGGGTGTTGGGGTGGAGGGTTTTGCCTCCTCTGCAGACAGGCCAGCATGGCGAGGTGGGCACAGTACGACAGCCGGGGGAGTTCTGCAGCCAACCTGAAAGAACACAACAACAGTGGTGAGAGGTGAAGCTGAACGGTTCAAGGTCAAAGCTTCACGCATAAAGCCGGCAGCAACCGGCTGCAGGCGAGTTGGGCGAGCTTTCTCACCTGGGATTTAATTGAGGAAGCATGCCTACAGCTGCCTGCCTCGACGCTCGCTGCACTGAATGATAAACACACACCTGCACCGGGGCTGCAGAGTTGACACGGGTTCAGAGCACAGCCCGCGCCACTCACTCGCCAGCTTCAAACATCACATTCACACAGCCATTCAACCGCGTCTCCTGTCTGTGAAGCCCCACTCAAAACAAAAACCTTCACAAGGATACAGACGCACACATTCACACATTCCTCCCACGGTTGTGTGCATGTGGTGATTGATGGTGTTATCTATGGACAGCAAAAAAAAAAAAAAAAGGGTAATGCTGAGAAAACAGCAGTCTGTCTGCTAGAAGTTAACATGCAACAGCTCTGGGGGACTGTCAGGAAGGGCCTGGGGGACTGAGCAGTGTCTGCGTGTGTGTGTAGCTGGATTCTGCACCGTATGGTTGCATATATGCGTGCGTGTGTGTGTGTCTGAGCAAATGTGGATGAGTTGGGAGGGAGAGACTGCCAACCGTACATCAGGACTAGTGACGGCACTAATCAATCTCCCTCTAGGCCATAAATCTCCAGCTCTGCACTCTCTCTTTCCTCCGTCTCTTTCCCCACAGCCACCTTCGCTCAGGAACAGGGAGCCAGTTGCTTCTAGTTTCCTCTCAAAAAGCCTATCACAGTCCCAACGGAAACACAGGACACAGCTATATGAAACAAAAAGAAAAGCCAGCGGCTGCCTCGCTGAGAACCCTCAACAATCGAGCAGGATGGAGGATATCATTCATCAGCAACATACCAGTGTCACGTAGCACAATGATGACTGATTAGAAAGTCTTCTACTTGGATAATGTACCACACGAGAACAGCTGAAGCAAACCATTTCGGTCTGCTCTGATCATGATTCTTCCCCCGCTAGTTCGCTTACAGGACAGTAGTTAGGAACTATATACTCTTAGTGGGCCTCATGTATCAACGTTGCGTACGGCGATATTTGAGCGTATATGGGGTGTACACCAAAACGGCTGTGCTACTTGGCATTTATCAATGTGGTCGTTGGCGTACGCTGCGCTGAAAATATACACCAGGTCGAGAGGTGGCGTAAATTATACACCAAAATGAACCAGCGCTGGAATCCACATAAAAATGAAGATGATCAACATGATAAACAGTGCCATTATACAAATCAATGCATACGTTACATAAATAACACTTTCCTGATTATACTACATAATAATCAATACAAATCCCGCTGTTGCGGGATTGTTATGGAGCACGATCCGTGGTCACAGCGCTGACTGCAAAGAAAGCGCTGCTCGCCCTTTTCTCCAGACTTCGAGCCTGGAGCCAGAGCAGCGCTGAGCTTAACTTCATGTGGTGTGATCGTTTTAGACTATGAAATTGATAATAACAACTGTAGTTTCGTCATTCCCTTAATTCGCCCGTGCTGCAGCCAGGTTTTGTCGTCTCCATTCGGTTGTCACAATAAAATAAATACAGAAATACATTTAAAAAATAAAGAAATCTGACAGATTAGGTGTGTCTTATTAATTGAGCGAGCAAATATCCACATGTCAATACAGTGGTCCCTCGCTATAACGCCGTTCACCTGTCGTGGCCTCGGAGTCTGGCGGAGTATTTAGTCCAATTTTGCATGCCTTTTTTTTATAGTGTTCTGTGTTCTGCGTATCTGTTTATAAGAATCTTGTTGCCCAGAAGAAAAAAGAGCGCCAACAACTACTCATAACTGTGTTTGTCACACGGAAACCAACACCTGCTGCAGCCAGATGTGAGTGGGAAAAGGTGCGGCGTCAGGACGCAGAGGCCCGATCTGTGAAATACTGGTGAGTCACTATTAGTAATTTCTTATGTGTCCGACCTCGTTCGTTGATCGTTAAAATTAATTTGTTAGTTCTAAATGCCATCATAATTATTTATAGGAAAACGTTCTATTTTTATTTCTCAAACAAATGTTTGGGCCTGAAAACAGTTTGGTATTATTTTCCTACTAAGGTTTGAACTTTGAGAGTGTTTACACACGAGAGAAAAGTGAGAAAATGTTCATGCCTGATTGAGAAAGTGTATAAACTGTGTAGTGAGGGGTTTTACAGCTTTGAAACGTCTATAATAATTGTAAAAAATAACGCTGACTACGTCGCGGTTTCGCGTATTTCGGGCTATATTTTAGAACGTAAGTCCAGCGATTAATGAGGGACCACTGTAACACTTTATTGATTATATACTACAAAACAATTGATACGACAGCCGCTTTTGACGCTCTATTGGCACGCGTCGTGACTGGTGGAGTTCTTTTTCATTGCCGTCTTTCCGGCTTCTATGTCGTAAAATGAGGGTGTGTCTGAAGCGGAGTCTGAATATTTATGGGTGTGTTTATTATAATTACGATCGTTTCCACCTGCCGCATTTATCAAGATCACGTCAGGCGTACGCCAGAAATGGGCAGGTGCGCACTGCTTGATACATGTCACGGCAACTTTGGTGTATTTCAAGTTTACGCCGTAAATTTACGCCACAAGTGCGCAACATTGATACATGAGGCCCAGTGCGTGTAACAGCATAGAAGTCTTTTTCAGAAAGCACCAATATAAAGCATTATCGTTTTCATCTGGACCACAATCCGCTCAAAACAAAACAAAACAACAACAACAACAAAAAAAACCACAGACAAATATTTCATCCATGCTGTCAGTGGCGGCGGCGTCGCCTGCTCTGATGTGTGACGGATTATTGAAAAATGATTCCTCAGGCGCCTGTCACAGGCTGGTCTCCGGTTATTTATTTTCTCCCTGAATCACTAAATGAACATTTAGCCACCTGCCGTCAGTCCATTACTTTGTTTTATAGATTATCATTTTAATAGGAAAGAAAGCAATTACTATGATTACGAGGTAAATTAATGGCAGTTCATAAATTGCTCTTATTCAACACAGATAAATATAGATTAGGTTGAAAAACACTAAGAACAGGATGTGGCCAAAACCGGCTTCTGCTCAAAAGACTAACTACCACCTTAGGCCATAACACCAATTCTACACTTTTACACATACAAGCACTTTACAGAATTAATAACTTCACATCTATTTCAGTCATTTATAATTTTATTTTTATTTTAACTCAAAATAATTTTCATTTAAATCATTAGACTTTGAATATCTGCAAAAGACATCAAAAATAAGGCTATTATTGCTGATGAATTTTTTGCTCAAGTTCACATTCGGGACCCTGCGGATCACATTAAAGAGCTTACTTATTTATAAGGCAGTCCAAATTTAAACAGCATTTGAAATACAACTTAGTCTATTTTCTGTATTAAGTGAATTAATTGCTGCTTAGAGCAGTTATAATGTGATCCAGATTTCCTGCCATAATTATCATTTAGTTGCACTGTATGATGGATTCACTTTAGTTCATGTGCTTTGGAAAAATGTGTAATTTAAATGACTTTAAGGACTTAGAAATAGAGGAAAGGGGTTCTACAGATGAATGGAAGCAATGCTGATCTTGCTGCGTGTAATTAAGGCTGAATGGTGTTCTTATTTTGAATGGTACTTTTTAAGATCCAGAGCAGGTTTTTTTTTTTCAAAATAATACATGGCTCCTGCCAAGAATATCACATTACACTCATACATTTTTTTTAAAATGAGATTAGAGGGATACTCAGTAGAGCACAGTGGTCCATGAAGGTGAAACACCATCTTCAGCTATATTGAACTAAACCCATAATCCAATTTGTCAACCTCTAAATCTGCGAACTACACTTGACTATTAGTCCTTTTCTGCACCATTATGCAGACTGACATTCAGCTATGTATGTTTTAGAGCTTGTTCTTCTTTTTTAGGGGTCTTACATTATGGTGCATGCCAAGGTTATGCCTTGGCTGTTTGGTTTGTTTCCACCAAAAGCTCAAGAAAACAATTAAGGAACTGATGAACAAGTTGGAGGCATCAGATAGAAATGTGACATCATCTTCCATTACAGTAAGAGCTCAGAGTTCACCTGACCTGCATGTCTTTGGAGGTGGGAGGAAGCAGGAGCAACCCACACAAACACTGGGAAAACGTGCAAATTCCACACAGAAAGGCCCAGGCGGGAAGCGATCACATGACCTGCTTGCTGTGAGGAAACGGTGCTAACCACTGTGCTGCCAACTTACTCATCAGATATTAGTAATAAGTAAATATATTTAACTGTATTTAACTTCTGGCTTGAAGACCTGCTGACACAATTAGAACTTTACCCAGCTAACAAAATAAAGTTCCCAAAATGTTAGAAGAACGACTGTTAATGTTATCAGAACATTTGCTGTACAGTTCTATGAACGTTTTAAGGAAAGTTTATTTTTGTTTCCCAGAACATTTGATAGTAATGTGAACACAAACATTTTGAGAAAGTTAAGCCAAACATTTTGGGAACATTTTTAAGGAAAGTTTAGTTTTGGTTCCCAGAACATTTGACAATAATGTTAACAGAAACATTCCCAGAATGTTAAGTCTAATGTTCTTAAAACGTTTGTGCTTGGACTATATAAAAGTAAAGTAAGTCCCTTTGGCTGCTCCCTTGTTTTCATTAGGGGTCACCACAGCAGATCCAAGGTACAGATCTGCATGTTGATTTGGCACGTGTTCTACACCAGATGACCTTCCTAATGCAACTCCATATTACATGAAGAAATGTGGCAGGGGTGAGAGGTTCAGAGTGGCCTTTTATTGTGGCCAGCCTAAGGCACACTTGTGCAATAATCATGCTATCTAATTAGCATCTTGATATGCCACACCTCTGAGGTGTGATGAATTATCTTGGCAAAGGAGAAGTGCCCACTAACAGATTTAGACAGATTTGTGAACAATATTGTAGAGAAATAGGTGTATATAGAAAGTGTTTTAGATCCTTGAGTTCAGCTTATGACAAAAATGGGAGCAAAAACAAAAGTGTGTGGCAGCATGGCGACTTAGTGGGTAACAATGTTGCCTCACAGTGAGACAGTCATGGGTTTGATTCCCACCTGTGGCCTTTCTGTGTGGAGTTTGCATGTTCTCCATGTGTTTGTGTGGGTTCCCTCCAGGTGCTCCGGCTTCCTCCCACATCCAATGACAAATTGTCTGTAGGGTGTGTGTGCAAGTGTGAATGTATGTGTTTGTCTATATGTGGCTCTGCGACAGACTAGCGTCCTGTCTAGGGTGTACCCTGCCTCACACCCTATGTCTGCTGGGATAAGCTCCAGCTCCCCACGACCCAATCTTGAATAATCAGTTGAAGATATGTGTGTGTATGTGTGTGTGTGTGTGAATACACAGTAAAATCACCAGTGTAAAGCTAACACTGACAGTGTTAAATGACACAGATTATTTATACCATTTGTATTGTGTTCCATTTACCATGCAATTTTAGTGCTATTTTGTGTGCAATTTTGGAACAATATGGTTTGTGCTATTGAACGGCGCGACCAGTGGGCACATTCACAGTAGCTGTGACAGTGCTTAGCTTAAAAACAAACATGGCAGGGTTTGTTTTGGTGACAAATGACAATTTGAATGAGCTTATTATTATTATTATTATTATTATTATTATTATCAGTACACTGTAAACCATCTGGAAATATTTGCAGTATTCGCTGAAGTACAAGCGCTGTCTGATGAAAAGCTCGACAAATTTCAATATATAATACACACACACACACACACACACACACACACACACACACACACACACACACACACACACACACACACACACACCTTCAACCGCTTTGTCCAATCAAGGGTCGCGGGGGCTGGAGCCTATCCCAGCAGTCATAGAGCACGAGGTGGGGCACACCCAGGACAGGACACCAGTCTGTCACAGGCCACAAACAAACACAATCACACTCAGTCGCACACCTATGGACAATTTAAAGATTCCAATCCACCTAACCCGCATGTCTTTGGATGTGGGAAGAAAACGGAGCACCCGGACGAAACCCACGCAAACACGGGGAGAACATGCAAATTCCACACAGAAAGGCCACAGGCAGGAATTGAACCCACGAACTTCTCGCTGTGAGGCAACAGTGCTAACCACTAAACAGGAGACACCTGTGGGACAGCCCTGTCCATCTGCATTCACTCAGCTCTTCGTGTTTCTTAGACAGTGTTGGGACTGTTTACACAGAGACTGCTACCTGACTTTTTTACTTTTTAATTTATTTTTTTTTTTACTTTTTACTGTGCTCCAACGCCTAAGGAAGACCTCTAACGGTCGAAACATCGCGACGGAGCACTTTTATCAGCTAACTTTCATTAGCGTTGGCAGGCTAACTAGCTTGCTAACGCTTTCGTTTTTATTTTTTATTTTTTTATTTTATTTTAGCACCGTTGTCGTGCGTTGCCTGTGCTGCTTCATGGCCTGTTTGGTGCCTTGATTGGGGCACTCCTTCTGCTGAATCACCTCTGGATTATTTGCACATTATTCACTTTGTGTGTTTTTGGGAATCCGCTAGCTTAGCGTAGCTACTAGCTCTTAGCCGATTAGCATGGCGGCTTCTCCTGTCTCTCCCGCACTTTTCTGCTCTGGGTGTGAAATGTTTAGTTATTCCTCGGCCTCCTTTAGCAGTAACGGTACTTGTAATAAGTGCAGCTTATTCGTAGCTTTGGAGGCCAGGCTGGGCGAAGTGGAGGCTCGGCTCCGCACCGTGGAAAATTCTACAGCTAGCCAGGCCCCTGTAGTTGGTGCGGACCAAGGTAGCTTAGCCGCCGTTAGTTCCCCCCTGGCAGATCCCGTGCAGTCGGGAAAGCAGGCTGACTGGGTGACTGTGAGGAGGAAGCGTAGCCCTAAACAGAAGCCCCGTGTACACCGTCAACCCGTTCACATCTCTAACCGTTTTTCCCCACTCGACGACACACCCGCCGAGGATCAAACTCTGGTTATTGGCGACTCTGTTTTGAGAAATGTGAAGTTAGCGACACCAGCAACCATTGTCAATTGTCTTCCGGGGGCCAGAGCAGGCGACATCGAAGGACATTTGAAATTGCTGGCTAAGGCTAAGCGTAAATTTGGTAAGATTGTAATTCACGTCGGCAGTAATGACACTCGGTTACGCCAATCGGAGGTCACTAAAATTAACATTAAATCGGTGTGTAACTTTGCAAAAACAATGTCGGACTCTGTAGTTTTCTCTGGGCCCCTCCCCAATCAGACCGGGAGTGACATGTTTAGCCGCATGTTCTCCTTGAATTGCTGGCTGTCTGAGTGGTGTCCAAAAATGAGGTGGGCTTCATTGATAATTGGCAAAGCTTCTGGGGAAAACCTGGTCTTGTTAGGAGAGACGGCATCCATCCCACTTTAGAGGGAGCAGCTCTCATTTCTAGAAATCTGGCCAATTTTTTTGGATCCTCCAAACTGTGACTGTCTAGCGTTGGGACCAGGAGGCAGAGCTGTGGTCTTATACACCTCTCTGCAGCTTCTCTCCCCCTGCCATCCCCTTATTACCCCATCCCCGTAGAGACGGTGCCTGCTCCCAGACCACCAATAACTAGCAAAAATCTATTTAAGCATAAAAATTCAAAAAGAAAAAATAATATAGCACCTTCAATTGCACCACAGACTAAAACAGTTAAATGTGGTCTATTAAACATTAGGTCTCTTTCTTCTAAGTCCCTGTTGGTAAATGATATAATAATTGATCAACGTATTGATTTATTCTGCCTAACAGAAACTTGGTTACAGCAGGATGAATATGTTAGTTTAAATGAGTCAACACCCCCGAGTCACACTAACTGTCAGAATGCTCGTAGCATGGGCCGGGGCGGAGGATTAGCAGCAATCTTCCATTCCAGCTTATTAATTAATCAAAAACCTAGACAGAGCTTTAATTCATTTGAAAGCTTGTCTCTTAGTCTTGTCCATCCAAATTGGAAGTCCCCAAAAACCAGTTTTATTTGTTATTATCTATCGTCCCCTGGTCGTTACTGTGAGTTTCTCTGTGAATTTTCAGACCTTTTGTCTGACTTAGTGCTTAGCTCAGATAAGATAATTATAGTGGGCGATTTTAACATCCACACAGATGCTGAGAATGACAGCCTCAACACTGCATTTAATCTATTATTAGACTCTATCGGCTTTGCTCAAAAAGTAAATGAGTCCACCCACCACTTTAATCATATTTTAGATCTTGTTCTGACTTATGGTATGGAAATAGAAGACTTAACAGTATTCCCTGAAAACTTCCTTCTGTCTGATCATTTTTTAATAACATTTACATTTACCCTGATGGACTACCCTGCAGTGGGGAATAAGTTTCATTACACTAGAAGTCTTTCAGAAAGCGCTGTAACTAGGTTTAAGGATATGATTCCTTCTTTATGTTCTCTAATGTCATATACCAATACAGAGCAGAGTAGCTACCTAAACTCTGTAAGGGAGCTAGAGTATCTCGTCAATAGTTTTACATCCTCATTGAAGACAACTTTGGATGCTGTAGCTCCTCTGAAAAAGAGAGCTTTAAATCATAAGTGTCTGACTCCGTGGTATAACTCACAAACTCGTAGCTTAAAGCAGATAACCCGTAAGTTGGAGAGGAAATGGCGTCTCACTAATTTAGAAGATCTTCACTTAGCCTGGAAAAAGAGTTTGTTGCTCTATAAGAAAGCCCTCCGTGAAGCTAGGACATCTTTCTACTCATCACTAATTGAAGAAAATAAGAACAACCCCAGGTTTCTTTTCAGCACTGTAGCCAGGCTGACAAAGAGTCAGAGCTCTATTGAGCTGAGTATTCCATTAACTTTAACTAGTGATGACTTCATGACTTTCTTTGCTAACAAAATTTTTGACTATTAGAGAAAAAATTACTCATAACCATCCCAAAGATGTATCGTTATCTTTGGCTGCTTTCAGTGATGCCGGTATTTGGTTAGACTCTTTCTCTCCGATTGTTCTGTCTGAGTTATTTTCATTAGTTACTTCATCCAAACCATCAACATGCTTATTAGACCCCATTCCTGCCAGGCTGCTCAAGGAAGTCCTACCATTATTTAATGCTTCAATCTTAATATGATCAATCTATCTTTGTTAGTTGGTTATGTACCACAGGCCTTTAAGGTGGCAGTAATTAAACCATTACTTAAAAAGCCATCACTTGACCCAGCTATCTTAGCTAATTATAGGCCAATCTCCAACCTTCCTTTTCTCTCAAAGATTCTTGAGAGGGTAGTTGTAAAACAGCTAACTGATCACCTGCAGAGGAATGGTCTATTTGAAGAGTTTCAGTCAGGTTTTAGAATTCATCATAGTACAGAAACAGCATTAGTGAAGGTTACAAATAATCTTCTTATGGCTTCGGACAGTGGACTTATCTCTGTGCTTGTTCTGTTGGACCTCAGTGCTGCTTTTGATACTGTTGACCATAAAATTTTATTACAGAGATTAGAGCATGCCATAGGTATTAAAGGCACTGCGCTGTGGTGGTTTGAATCATATTTGTCTAATAGATTACAGTTTGTTCATGTAAATGGGGAATCTTCTTCACAGACTAAAGTTAATTATGGAGTTCCACAAGGTTCTGTGCTAGGACCAATTTTATTCACTTTCTACATGCTTCCCTTGGGCAGTATTATTAGACGGTATTGCTTAAATTTTCATTGTTACGCAGATGATACCCAGCTTTATCTATCCATGAAGCCAGAGGATACACACCAATTAGCTAAACTGCAGGATTGTCTTACAGACATAAAGACATGGATGACCTCTAATTTCCTGCTCTTAAACTCAGATAAAACTGAAGTTATTGTACTTGGCCCCACAAATCTTGGAAGCATGGTGTCTAACCAGATCGTTACTCTGGATGGCATTTCCCTGATCTCTGGTAATACTGTGAGAAATCTTGGAGTTATTTTTGATCAGGATATGTCATTCAAAGCGCATATTAAACAAATATGTAGGACTGCCTTTTTTCATTTACGCAATATCTCTAAAATCAGAAAGGTCTTGTCTCAGAGTGATGCTGAAAAACTAATTCATGCATTTATTTCCTCTAGGCTGGACTATTGTAATTCATTATTATCAGGTTGTCCTAAAAGTTCCCTAAAAAGCCTTCAGTTGGTTCAGAATGCTGCACCTAGAGTACTGACGGGGACTAGCAGGAGAGAGCATATCTCACCCGTGTTGGCCTCTCTTCATTGGCTTCCTGTTAATTCTAGAATAGAATTTAAAATTCTTCTTCTTACTTATAAGGTTTTGAATAATCAGGTCCCATCTTATCTTAGGGACCTCGTAGTACCATATTACCCCATTAGAGCGCTTCGCTCTCAGACTGCGGGCTTACTTGTAGTTCCTAGGGTTTGTAAGAGTAGAATGGGAGGCAGAGCCTTCAGCTTTCAGGCTCCTCTCCTGTGGAACCAGCTCCCAATTCAGATCAGGGAGACAGATACCCTCTCTACTTTTAAGATTAGGCTTAAAACTTTCCTTTTCGCTAAGGCTTATAGTTAGGGCTGGATCGGGTGACCCTGGACCATCCCTTGGTTATGTTGCTTTAGACGTAGACTGTGGGGGGGTTCCCATGATGCACTGTTTCTTTCTTTTTTTGCTCCGTATGCATCACTCTGCATTTAATCATTAGTGATCGATCTCTGCCCCCCTTCTCGGCATGTCTTTTTCCTGGTTCTTTCCCTCAGCCCCAACCAGTCTCAGCAGAAGACTGCCCCTCCCTGAGCCTGGTTCTGCTGGAGGTTTCTTCCTGTTAAAAGGGAGTTTTTTCCTTCCCACTGTGGCCAAGTGCTTGCTCATAGGGGGTCGTTTTGACCGTTGGGGTTTTTCATGGTTATTGTATGGCCTTGCCTTGCAATATGGAGCGCCTTGGGGCAACTGTTTGTTGTGATTTGGCGCTATATAAGAAAAAAGTTGATTGATTGATTGATTGATAAACCACCATGCCACCTATATATATATATATAATTTTATATATATATATATATATATATATATATATATATATATAAAATTTTAAATCTAATCTATCAGCATAAAACTTTTTGAACAAGCTTGACACATTTATTCACATTAGTGTCAGTAAATGAAACCTTTATACTGAGACTTCCTCTGTGTGTGTGTGTGTGTCTGCAGATGGAAGAGAGGAGCCACTCTATTTCTCGCCAGGTGCTTGAGAGAGAGAGAAAAAGGGTTACTTGCGGTGCCATTTCCTCTCTCACACAGATAGGCCTGGCCCAAACACACTGGCACTTTCAGCTCATTACTGGCTATTCACATTATCCTTTTTCTGTGTCCTCTCTGTGAGGATACTAATTTCACAGTGAACCCATCCTCAAAGCCCAGATAGTAGTTGAGGGAGGAGACGTGGTGCAGATAGAGACTAAAAGCCGGTCTTACGGGGGGATTCCTCAACAGTTTTCCCTCTGTGAAGTGAAAGACAATCACGTAACTACCCTCCATTTTTCTCCATTTGCTGCTCACCAAATGTATTCTGAGGCATTATCCCGCACTAAAAGAGGCCCAGTTTTTTTCAATTCAATTTCAAGAACCAATTTTCTTCTATTATTGCCTTTAAGAGCAAGAGAGAAAGAGCAAGTCTATGGCTTGTTTTTCATGTCCTCCTTCAGCCTTGTCTCCTCCTATTAGGTTATTGTACTATTTACCAGATGTCTATCAATGGCAGGAAACTATCTCTAAGCCACAATCTTCTGACCCTTCATTCAGCTCCCCTCAAACAGCCTACCAAGCCTAGGTCAACCCCTGTGAAGCTACTAGAGAATGAGTGCAAGCACATGCACACAGTCGCATCTAAAACCACCTGCACTTTACTCACTCATCAAATCCACTCACTGCTCTCCTCTTACGGCACCACGAGGATATCTCGAAACCCAGGATGCCTATCAGCTTCTTTCCTGTTCTGCTAACAGTGCCGCAGGGTATGGAATGGGGGCGGAAGATCAGTCCCAAAAGATGAGGGAATAAGCCGGAATCAAGAGGCGGTGGGCTCGGCAGAGGGCTATTTCTTAGTTAAAAGGTTCTTAAACTGCAGAGGAGATGGCTCCCCACACCCAAAGCTGTCCGGACAGATAAGCATCCTCGCAAGTGCGGGTTGGAAGCGAGTGGTCATGGGTGAATAAGCGGAGAGTATGTGTGTGTTTTCTTTTTCTTCCCTTTTTTTTAAATTTTTTGCTGCACATGTGCTAAAAGAAGGACAGAGTGGGAAAGCCGAGGCAGTCTGTCAGGTTTGTACAATATACTGTTCACCAAGTTTCTATAGAGGATTGACTAGCTTATATGGTTTTTTAGGAGCTTAGCATGGCATATTTTAGCCAAAGTGAGGTGTTGATTGCCCACATTTCCACTGTTCCCTCACAACAGGGGATACTCATGCCCATCTGTGAAGCTGTGGCGCTGCTTCGAGTTGGAATAAATTGTGATGGCCTCCACCGTCTTTACTACATCATGTGAAAGACTCACAAATATTCAAGATAGATGGGTAGAGGCACTCAGAGGGACAAAACCATCAGCAATGAACAGCAATCTGTCTGCATGTTTTTAGAAAAAAATCTACAATTGACATTCTAAAACTGAATTCTAAATTCTAGTGCTGTCACCATGCACATGTGATAGGATGAGTCCATAAGAAATGTCGTTAATCCCCCCCCCCCAAAAAATGTATAAACATACGGATACCAATCCACCTCAAAATCTCTCCAGTGCCTCACCACACACTAAATTTGATTAAAATTTGTCTGTAACCTTCTCAGTGGAAACAAACAACAATGTAACCTCTGATGCAAAGGACCTGGAGCTAACTTGACTGTATTGTCTTCTTTATAATTTGCAGTTGTTTAATTGGTATCCCAATGCAATACATACACACACACACACACACACACACACACACATATATGTACAACCCCAATTCCAATGAAGTTGGGACGTTGTGTAAAATGTAAATAAAAACAGAATACAATGATTTGCAAATCCTCTTCAACCTATATTCAATTGAATACACCACAAAGAAAGATATTTAATGTTCAAACTGATGAATTTATTGTTTTTGTGCAAATATTTGCTCATTTTGAAATGGATGCCTACAACACATTTCAAAAAGCTGGGACAGTGGTATGTTTACCACTGTGTTACATCACCTTTCCTTCTAACAACACTCAATAAGCGTTTGGGAACTGAGGACACTAATTGTTGAAGCTTTGTCGATGGAATTCTTTCTCATTCTTGCTTAATGTACAACTTTAGTTGTTCAGCAGTCCGGGGTCTCTGTTGTCGTATTTTGCGCTTCATAATGCGCCACACATTTTCAATGGGTGACAGGTCTGGACTGCAGGCAGGCCAGTCTAGTACCCGCACTCTTTTACTACAAAGCCACACTGTTGTAACATGCAGAATGTGGCTTGACATTGTCTTGCTGAAATAAGCAGGGACGTCCCTGAAAAAGACGTTGCTTGGATGGCAGCATGTGTTGCTCCAAATCCAGAATGTACTTTTCAGCATTGATGGTGCCATCACAGATGTGTAAGTTGCCCATGCCATGGGCACTAACACACCCCATACCATCACAGATGCTGGCTTTTGAACATTGCGCTGGTAACAATCTGGATGGTCTTTTTCCTCTTTTGTCCAGAGGACATGACGTCCATGATTTCCAAAAACAATTTGAAATGGGGACTCATCAGACCACAGCACACTTTTACACTTTGCATCTGTCCATTTCAAATGAGCTCAGGCCCAGAAAAGGCTGCGCCGTTTCTGGATGTTGTTGATGTATGGCTTTCACTTTGCATGGTAGAGTTTTAACTTGCACTTGTAGATGTAGCGACAAACTGTGTTAACTGACAATTTTCTGAAGTGTTCCTGAGCCCACGCGGTAAGACAACACTATGATGTTGGTTTTTAAGGCAGTGCTGCCTGAGGGATCGAAGGTCACGGGCATTCAATGATGGTTTTCGGCCTTGCCGCTTACATGTAGAAAGTTCTCCGATTCTCTGAATCTTCTGATTATGGACTGTAGATGATGGAATCCCTAAATTCCTTGCAATTGAACGTTGAGAAACATTGTTCTTAAACTGTTGGACTATTTTTTTCATGCAGTTGTTCACAAAGTGGTGATCCTCACCCCATCTTTGCTTGTGAATGGCTGAGCCTTTTGGGGATGCTCCATTTATAGCCAATCATGACACTCACCTGTTTCCAATTCACCTGTTCACCTATGGAATGTTACAAACAGGTGTTCTTTGAGGATTCATCAACTTTCCCAGTCTTCTGTTGCCCCTGTCCCAGCTTTTTTGAAATGTGTTGCAGGCATCCATTTCAAAATGAGCAAATACTTGCACAAGTATTTTGTGCAAGTATTTTGCCTTCAGCGTTGCATCCATGCTGCAAAGTTATCCAACATGCTGCAGGTTTTAATCTAGTGGTGGAGAATATACAGCAACATGTCTCCAGAGACAATTTCTTCCAACTCTGTAGGAACAGCCTCAGTCCAAGAGCCTAGCAGAATGCCTCCACAATGAACAGGGGCAGGGCGTCGCACTAATTGAATAGTGACCCTTCCGTCTCACTGTGGGACGCCCCATCCAGTGCTTCTAACAAGCTGCTGTCTCCCCTCTTAATAAGCCCAAACAAGTTAATCCAATCGACACACTCAAACCTTTTCTTTTTCTTTAACAAGGCACTGCCTCTACCTCCTTAATCCTCTACCCCCCCCCCCCCACCCCACCCCAATCCCCACTCTGTGACCATACCATCACATGAATGGAAGGAGGGCAAAAGGCTCTGTGAGGAAGGCCTGGTTATAAACCCCTTCAGTGCCACACTTTCCACACAGCCACACAAAATAATTTGCACTCTTACTCCATACAGAAAGCGCACTTACACTAACACACGTGCCCGATGTAAAACTGGTCTGCTTGGACATGGCACACAATGAGAGGGGTTATGCACGCTGACCCTAATCCACATGCACAAAAACAGCAACAACAAAACGGCACACAAACAAAAATTGTGAGGAGACGCTTGCAGACAGGCACGCACTATGAGACATAAAAAGGCATTGTTAACAAACCCTCCCAGCTCCACAAACAAGAGCCACTGATTCCCTAACAATGCAAGCCCCTGGATGCACTCACCCACCAGCTCCACACAACCTCACACCAGCACAATAAATAACCTGCACAACAAAAGGCCATTGTGTGTAAAAGCCTACAGTTTAAGCATTACTGCCATGATATACAGTGCTGAAATAACATATTGGCAGTGCACGCTTGTACATTCCGTGCAGTATTTGAGTCTTATACATCCTAGAATGTTGTGCAGTTATAGTTATAAGAGCTGCATTTGCAGATGAAGGCAAACTTGGCAAACACACGCAGCCGTTAAGTTTCCATATTTTAGTCAGCTTCAATAGCTTCACCCATGGGATGAAGGGTGAGGAATGTCTGGCAGCCCGATAGCAGTAAGTCGTCTGTCATCTCGAATCTAAACACGCCTGCCTACACTAATGTCAACTCTGTAATGGCAATGAGGACTAATTGACTTCACAGCCAACTGCTGCATGTGTGCACTCGGCTAGCTTTCATTAATGGCAAATAAAGACAGCCATTATGGATACGTAGCAAACACGTTTGAAAAGTCGATCGTGCAAAAGGCTGAAGCCCAGCAACATCCGAACACAGAAGAGCGCTAGACAATGTTCTACTACAATATTTGAGCCAATATTAAAGCTGTATTAAAAGAGGAAACTTAGTTATTAAGGATTTTGTTTTTCTAAAATGGTCCTGACAGCAGTACTTAGCTCAACATCCACACAACACACGCTAACAATTATGCTAATTAGTCTTTAGTTTATGACTAAATCCTTTGTTAGATTTAAATCCTTCAGCACTTGCAGGATTGTTTTATTTTGTCATAATGTGTTCATGTTGCAGGAGAAAAACTAGAGCACATACCTCTGCCAACACTTCACACATGGCCTGGGAAGTATTAGAGATTACACAAAAACTAAAAATCAGGCATATGTACTGTGCTAGTATCAGGGATGGTGGTAACGCGTTATGTAGTTTTAATCTGACCGCTTTTTTCAGTAACGAGTAAACTAACGAATTTCTAAATCAGCAATCAGATTAAAACTACATAACACTACATAACTACACAAAACTACTGCGCTTTGTCACCAATCCCGTTTGTGAAATTCATGGACAGGATATCGAGGCATAGTCGGGGAGGAGGGTTTCCAGTTTGGTGGGCTCAGGGTCTCATCACTGCTTTTTGCAGATGATGTTTTCCTGTTGGCTTCATCAGCCGGTGACTTCCAACACTCTGGATCGGTTCGCAGCTGAGTGTGAAGCAGCTGGGATGAGGATCAGCACCTCTAAATCTGAGGCCATGGTTCTCAGCAGGAAACCAATGGATTGCCTACTCCTGGTATGGAATGCGGTCTTGCCTCAAGTGAAGGAGTTCAAGTACCTCGGGGTCTTGTTTACATTTGAGGGGAAAATGCAGCATGAGATTGGCCGGAGAATCGCCACAGCAGCGGCGGTATTGCATTTGCTCTACCATACTGTTGTGATGAAAAGGGAACTGAGCCAAAAGCCTAAGCTCTCGATCTGGTCAATCTTCATTCCTACTCTCAGCTATGGTCATGAGGGTTGAGGCATGACTGAAAGAACTAGACTGTGGATACAAGTGGCCGAAATGGGCTTCCTTAGGAGGGTGGCTGGTGTCTCCCTTAGAAATAGGATGAGAAGTTCGCTAATCCGTGGGGAGCTTGGAGTAGAGCCGTTGCCTCTTCACATTGAAAGGAGCCAGCTGATGTGGTTCGGACATCTGGTAAGGATGCCTCCTGGGCGCCTTCCTAGGGAGGTGTTCCAGGCACGTCCATCTGAGCGGAACCCGGGGAAGACCCAGGACTAGTTGACGAGATTATATCTCTACACTGGCTTGGGAACGCCTCGGGATCCCCCAGTCAAAGGTGGTCAATGTGGCCCGAGAAAGGGAAGTCTGGGGTCCCCTGCTGGAGGTGTTGCATTCGCAACCGAATCTCAGACAATCTCAGAAGATGAGTGATGAGTAATCAGATTAAAGTTACTTCTCCAAGTCACTGTGCGTTACTATTATTTTTAGATTTTTATACAGTATAAATCAGTGGTGCCCGACCGGTCGATCGCAGAGATAATGTGGGTTGATGTGGGCCGAAAAATGGTCACTGTCTCTCAAAGTGTGGATGGCGGCAGCACACCTGCACTGAGCTTTACTAAATTAACATTTTTAGGCTTTTTTTCTTTAAAACTCTTCGCTGCTCTGTAAGTGTCCTCACTAAAACAGCTGAAGACCCACGATGTGTTAACAACAAATATTAACACTTTTTTCCACCCAAATGTGTCTAAAGTCTCTTTTTGAAGTCATGACATAAAAAATAAAATGCTTCTAAAACAATCTTACCTGTCAATCTGGTCGTGCTTTCTGCATAAATACACACTATTCATTCTTTCTGCTCAGACGTCAAACCAGGGCTGAACCCAGATGGAAATCGGGTGTGTGTGTGGGGGCGCACGTGGCAGAAAGCATAGTTTTTCCTGAACAAAATGGCACAATTTTACTGCAAATGAGTAAAATGTAATGAAAGCACAAAATTGCTTAAACTGGACTTTCATCACTTTTTGATGACACAGTTTGCAGGGGCATGTTAAATTTTAAAGTCACTCACTGTAATTCAATAGTAGATGAGTAGAGGATTTGAGTGATGGGTGGGAGGCCCAATCAGCTTTTGGGCATACTGCCATGATAAATAACAAATAACCCGTTCTTTGGATTGTCAGAGAGACAAGCAGAAAAGAAAGACAAAGTACAGTATGTTTGGTTGATATTTATACAAGGAAAAGTGTCACAAAAATAACTTGTATGCATTTGATGAGACACTGGAGCTTATTCTGAATCATGAACTAATGGACATCCTAAATGAACCCGATGGTGATGATTCTGAAGAGGCTTCATTAGATGGTTCACGGACCAAGTCAATAAAACTTTTGATTTTACTTGTAGCTTGGTGTTTGTTGTTGTGTGTGTTTTTTCATATAAATTGAATCACTGGTAATGTTTTACAGAATACTTTGGCCACTATGTCAATGCAATGTTTAGTAGTTACTAATAGTTATTGATCTATACTGACTGTGCCTTTATTGAGTTAATGTTGTATTGTTGTTTTATTTCAACAGAACTGCCATTGTAGCACATTTCTTGCAATATAGCACTTTGTGCTGTGATGGGTAAAATTGCTTCAAGAGTAGCACCAAAAAGTGTTGCTGTAATATTTGTGAACTCACACGTTGGATGAATTTGAAGCCGTTCCATCTTAGGCATCACGGTGGAAACAACGGTAGAAACATAGCTTTAAATAATGTTGAACAATAAGCAGTTTTGGAGCATTTTTGTATTTTTTTGTGATATGTTGCAAATTTACAGGTACTAGAGTTGTCTCCTTTTGCCTTACCAGATCCACTGTGGTGACCTTGAGCACCATGGGGGAAGTCAAATGGAAAGTAAGTAAAGTATTTAGAAACTTGGTATTTTTTTTTTTACAGTGTATTATACTGTTTTTGCCATATTTGGGAAAAGGTGTAAATTTGTGTCATGACATATGCAGGCATTTATGGAACACAGACGTACACTGAAAGACATTTGCGGGTACTTGAGCAAAAGAAACATCTTGAAAAATAACTACAAAAAGGCCGAAGTAGTTGAATACGCCAATAAGGCTAATAAGTAATTGCTTAGCATTTTGCCAAGGGAAGCTAAACGAAGAGTAGGACAAATCTAAATAATCTTTTTCACATGATGGGAAGACAATTTTGTTACCGTGGATTTCTGTAATAAGAAATCCCTGAGATATTGCTCAGATGTGATGATTCATTCTTTCATTTTCTATACACACTTATCCAGTTAAGCGTCACAGGGGTGCTGGAGCCTATCCTAGTAGGCACAGGCGTGAGGTGGGGTACACCCTGGACAGGACGGCAGTCTATCACATGGCTACTTATAGAAAGACAAACTCATTCACACTTGTATGCAGACCTACAATCAATTTAGAGTCATCAATTCACCTACCCTTTCTTTTCTTTTTTTTTTGACTGCTACATAACTTTCCTGCAGCACACATCAACAGTATTGCCAAAGTTTGATGTTTTACTTTGAAAAAATAATCCAATTACTGATTACTGATTACTCCTTGAAAAAGTAACTCAGTTACTTTACTGATTACTCAACTGGAAAAGTAACTAAGTTAGATTACTAGTTACTTTTTTAGTTACTTTCCCCAGCTGCCGACAACAACCCTCTGCCACCTCAACATGACAATGATACCTGTTTTGCCTAAACTCACTTTATAGTCACCCTTTCTTGGCTTCAATGAAAATAAATACTTGTTTTATAAAAAGTAAAATAAAGACCTCTTTCTTGACCTCATATTTAACTGTTGACAGCACTGTAACAGTAAAACTTGCAAGTTCTAACCTACATTGTTTATAAATGTAACTATTAAATTCATTCTAACATTTTTCTAACATTTAAATTCTCTCTAAACATTTTACTTGTCGAAATTATTATTATTTTAAGTAGTATTAGTAGTTGTAGTAAAAAAAAAGGCTTCAAAACTGGACCTTTAATCTAGGGGTGTTGTGGGGGGCACATCCTTGCCCCACACCCCCATTCCATCTGGATTCATCCCTGCTTTGGCATTTGAGCACAAAGAATGGATAACATTTATTTATGCAGAAAACATGACCAGATTTACATGTAAGAAGGTTTTATTGCGTTTTCACATCAGATGGTCCTCAGAAAGAGAGTTTATGTGCATTTGAGTGGAAAATAGTGTTAGTTGTTGACGCGTCACGGAGGATCAGCTGTTTTTAGCGAGCAGATACGGAGCGGCTCAGAGAAAAAAAGCATGAAAATGTCTTTGTAAAGCTCAGTGCAGGTGTGCTGTTGTCACCACACTTTAAGAGCTGAGGACAAGTCGTAGCTGTTGCAGAAAACCGCGGATGAAAAGCTCACAGCTCGCTTAAAGTGTGTAGTTCAGTCAAACCCTGACCTCCTGCCCACGGACCAAGTTTAATGCTGCTATCGACCCACAATGCAAAAATAATAGTAACGCACAGTGACTTGGAGAAGTAACTTAATCTGATTACTGATTTGGAAAGATTAACACGTTAGATTACTCGTTACTAAAAAAAGTGGTCAGATTAGAGTAACGTTACCGGCATCACTGCACATCAAGACAGAGTGTGTCAGTAACTGACCCTACGAGCTGTGGATTATTATGTCGGAAGATAACAACGAGCATTTGGCAGAATGTCGGTGCACAGGCTAAGTGGTATGAGATAATAAGGAAACTTGTAAGGAACATTAATGATATTATTGTAGGGCTGAAACGATTAGTCGAGTAACTCAAATAATTTGATTCCAAAAAATGTTTGAGGCAAATTCTGTGTCTCAAAGCTTCGTTTAACGTTGTACTACATATGCCAGGCCTGTGTGTGGCGCTGTAACATCCCCAGAAAAACAAACAGAAGAAGACTAGAGCATACATAAGCCGTGTAAGCGCTAATCAAATTAGCACAATAGCTACCGCTTTCCAATGCAACACACAGAGTGAAATAAAGCCTTTTAGGAGAAAAACGGTCCACGCTGATCATCTGAAATAGTTTAATGTGCATTTAAAGTGAAGTAGTGTGTGTTCATCCGCTGCCTGCTCCCCGCTCTATGTGGGCAATGGCGCGACGGCCGGTGGCTGCCTCTCCCTGCCCAGTGTGAGCGGCTCAGCACTGCCCTCAAAGCTCCGTCCCCGGACACACTGACAACTAGTCTCTGGAAGAAGTCCACGCTTGCTTCTATGTTTTGCTCAGACTCGCACTGAGTGTTTTGCTTTTTAATTTTCGCCTTTTTGGGCAACACACAATGCATCACAAACACCGTAACTCAAATAAAATAATAATAATAATAATAATAATAAAAAAAACTGACTGCAAGGCTTGCATGTTCAACCTCCAGCTGAAATGCATTGACTGAATTGCAGACAAAGAGGGATCAAAAAAAAAAAAAAAAAATCACGCAAGGACCCAGTTCACCAACCTTAAAAAAAACCAAAACCAAAACAAACTTAAATTTATAAGTTGGGGAAAACAAAAAACAGAAAGCCAAATCCCATCGCCATTTCAGCAAAATGTCAAGACTTTGGCTCAGCTCCCGACACCAGGAAAGAGCCAAAACAAAAAGATGTGAAAAAATAAATGATTACCAAGAAAAACAGAAAGGGATACACTAAATTTGACAATGTGCATGATGACGCAGTGACATTGTGTCATTGCTTAGGGAGAGCCGTGGACTGTTGATGTTAAAAACACAAAAGTACTTTTATCTGATTACTCGATTAATCGTCGTATGTAGAATAATCGTAGCTGCATCTAATGCCTTGTACACCTGTTGCTACAAGTATATGCGCACATCAGCAGCTGAAAGACAGAGAGTAACCGAGTAATAGAATACTCGATTACTAAAATAATCGATAGCTGCAGCCCTAAATTATTGTACTGGGGGGTCTGTTGTATTGGTATTGCTGAAACTGCCCGGGCAGTGTGTTAACCTGCTACAACTTTAACCGTGATAAGTTTTATTTTGATTTATTTATTTTACATTTTCTATTAGTGGTTGCAAAGTAAAGCATTCTTTCTTCATGTATTTACTTTTGGATATGTCAGTTTAAGCACAAATTGCACAGAAACACTCAGATGTCATACAGAGTAATACTGTTTGCACGAAAACTGGTTTATTCTTTAGTCCCAGACTGCAGTATCATATTAAATGGAGGCCACACATAATCACACATAATTAAGACAGACATAACACTTGCAAACATAAACATGACCATTTGCAATTAAAACTTCTCAGCTTCACCCACGCTCAGAATACAATAATAGACTCCTGTCACCACTCTCAGGAGGTATAAAACATGTAGCTTTTGTAAAGATTTTAACAACGCCTCAGCTAGTTATCTGTCTTATACAATCAACACAAATATAAATAATATCAGGGGAGGTGATGGTCTAGTGGTTAAGGTGTTGGGCTTGAGTTCAGAAGATCATGGGTTCAAATCGCCGCCTGACTGGAAAATCACTAAGGGCGCTTGGGCAAGGCCTTTAATCCCCTATTACTCCCGGTGTTTAGTGAGTGCCTTGTATGGCAGCACCCTGACATCGGGGTGAATATGAGGCATAACTGTAGAGCGCTTTGAGCGTCTGATGCAGATGGAAAAGTGCTATATAAATGCAGTCCATTTACCATTTTATCCTCCTTATTAATACAAGTACTTCTCAGCTCACAAAATATACGTAAGTGTGTGTGACTATATCATACAGTCTATGACATTGTTTGCAGAGTTTTGACCTATACAGGCCTTGAGGTCTCGTGCTTATCTCCAGATTCCATAGCATCAAGCAGATGAGAGTCTAACCCCCCCCCCTCCAAGTCTCAAGTCTACATATTAGTAGACCACCTCCTTAGGGCCCTGTCACACCTTGACAATTTAGTCAGCATATGCCGGCTTATGAAAAATTTGGCAAATACGCTGGATACGTTAAATGAGATATGCACCTGTTAAATCAGACACAAAGGGCTGTGATTTGACACTTTTCTGCTTTCACTCCTTAGTATGCCATCATATTTTAATAGTTTTTGCAGTGCACATGCTGATTACAAATGGATCAGAAAAGTCCACAACTTTACAACACAGAGGGGAAAAGAGGAAATTGTACAGCTTACCTTTGATTTGGAGGTGATGATTGTAGAAAGAAAAGCTTGTTGAGGGTCAAATTAATCCATAATAAAGCATAACCCAGTGACGGAGAACTTTAAAACTGTCACACACGTCATTGAATGACAGAGTTATAGAGCTGCAGCTGCATAAATCAGGCTTTAAATTAATTAAATAAATCATCATAAATTGTAATGGACTATTTTGCGTTATGAGTAACTTACGAGAAACGTGTGTCAACAATCGCATAAACTTACAACAACTTGTGGCCTATGTATGTGGGAAGTAGGAGCCATACGCTGGCATACATCGAAAATATTGTGCATACCCAAACTTTTTCGCCATACTATGCCATATACCAGCGTGCTACAACGTGCTCTTAACTTACACAAAAATGAACCAAAACTTATTAGTTGTACGCCAATATGTTCGTATTTTTCATTCGCCGCCACTCCTTTTCATGGCAAAATCTTCTGTCACAGAGGAATGTGCCGAAAAAGTGCTGAGGTCCACCTCTTCTGCAATTTCTCGGACAGTCACACGACGGTCCCACATCACCACAGAGTTCACTTTGGAAATGATCTGGTCATTTCAGCATGTTGATGGCCGCCCGGAGTGTGGCTCGCTCTCCACCGTTGTGCGGACATCTTTAAACCGGTTGTACCTCCCTTAATCTGTGTGATGCCCAGAGGATCGTCACCGAAAGCCGTCTTAATAATCCGAATGGTTTCCACCTGGCTGTCGTCCAGTTTCTGGCAAAATTTGATGCAGTCGCGCTGCTCCAGTCGTGCCGCCATTTCCTTGCAAAGAAAAAACGACGAGAGACTACACCCATTCTCACACAAAGGCTGCTTACCAGCAAATGACGCAATCGACAGGCGTGAAAAAACTCACGCATGCGCACAAAGGTTCAAGGTTGGCTCATGCAAGCACACGTGATTCAAATCCATCAGCTTTTTGAAAAATAAAAAGGTCAGATACTTTTCTAACAAACCTCGTACATCAACAGGCATGCTGTCTGAACATACAGGGGTGATTCAAGGGTGCAACAAAATTGAGAAGAAGCTAGAAACATTCCAATGGCCAGGCCATATTCATAATTACAGGCAAGCAATTCGGTTCAAAGATGGAAGTTATTAATACCCAAAGTGTGTCCGACAGACTGTCATATTCTCCCACAAAACCCCTAAGCAAATTTAAGGGCCCCTTCACACAGTGCAAATTTGGTCGAATTGCCATAAGTGCGCATGAAGCAGGAATTGTATGCAATACCTGTAAAATCGTAGCTGCCTCCAACGCCTCGTACATCTGTTGCTACAAGTATTTGTGCACATCAGCAGCTGAAAGAGTGTGCGCTGTAAGAGCCCATCGAACCCTCTCGCGGCAGTGTGTTGGACAAATTCCAGTTGACACACACGAACACTAACACCGCTTGTTTGGCACTTAGAAATGTGTGCTATGCGCACTATCATCACGAACACAGTCAGCAGACGATCACTGTTGAGCTGGATGTGAAATTTGTCTAAGTGCCCCACGACTATGGAGTTGCAAAAAGCCACACACATGTGGTGCATGTGTCTCGCACATGTGCGCGTGTGTTCCCCCCTCCCCCGCTCCCCCCAACACATGCTGGGGGGGGGGGGGAGCACAATTGCATAAATGCTTATATGTATGTACAGATCTGATCCACGGGGGCTGGACAGCCAGATCTGATTGTGCACAGCGTGGGGAGGGGCCTGTCAGCTGATCACAGCACACTGACAGCTGGATGATGGCTCAGTGCAAAAACACAGAAACCACCACCAGGACAGTTATATAAATAATTACGGCAATACCTACAGACTAGTGTGCACCAGGTCATTATTGTAAATAAAAATTTTTTTCTTAATAACTTACCTGGTTAAATAAAGGTTAAATCAAACCTAACACACATTAAAACTGCTGTTTATTTATTGAATATTTTCATTTTCTCATGCTTCATTCAATGCTGGAGGGTAGGTGTGAAACTCCTGGCTGGGATGACATACGGTGCATTCAGAAAGTATTCACAGCGCTTCATTTTGTCCAGATTTTCTTACGTTACAACCTTATTCTAAAATGGAGTAAATTCATTTTTTTTCCCTTCAAAATTCTACTCACTCCATAATGACAACATGAAAAAGCTTTTTTTTGGGGTGGGGGGGGGGGGGGGGGATTTTTTGCAAAGTTAATAAAAATAAAAAACTAAGAAATCACTTGTACATAAGTATTCACAGCCTCTGCTTAGTACTTTGTTGATGCACCTTTAGCAGCAATTACAGTCTCAAGACTTCCTGACTATGATGCCACAAGCTTGGTGCACCTATCTTTGGGCAGTTTTGTTCATTCCTCTTTGCAGCACCTCTCAAGCTCCATCAGGTTGGATGGGGAGCGTCAGTGCACAGCCGTTTTCAGATCTCTCCAGAGGTGTTCAATTGGATTCAGGTCTGGGCTCTGGCTGGGCCACTCAAGGACATTCACAGAGTTGTCCTGAAGCCACTCCTTTGATATTTTGATATTGGCATGATATGCTGCACAAAATCATCGCCCATGTGACACTGTGGCCGAATGACGCGACTGAGGCAGCCTTCAGACGAGCGGCCAAAAGACAGCAAGGGACCCCCTCTTGGCAGGTGTCAACTGGAGTCCAGGTTCTACCCAAGAACATCCAACACCACTCATGCGGCACTTAGAAAAGGCGGGGCTGCTCATGCAGCTGCACGAGAATAGAGGGGAGGCGACCATATTCGAGCTGTGCTGTGCAAATGGCCCCACAATGTTCAAGTGCCCTATGAGTGTGCTGTTACCAAGCAACACATATGTCATGCAAGTGTACCCCCCACAACATATGTGGCATGCGAGTGTGTTCCCTCCTCCGCCCTCCCTCCCCAACCCATGAACCAACATTGTCAGGTGCTGCTAAGGTGGCTGGAGTGTGTTCGCTGTCTAGCACAGCTAGTATCTGAATGGCTGTAATGTGCAGCGAGAACAGCTGACCGCTGTGTACTCGCAACTCAGCTGGAGGACATATGTCATGCCATCAACAACATGAACAACACTCCCCGCAATGCACGTGTGGGTGGGCTTTCATATGACAAGCTGATAATAATGTACAAACAAGATCACATGGGGACCAGCCAGCAACGCCTGAGTGCACACGGTAAGGCAAGGCGCCTCTCAGCTGATCGCCGGCCAGCGACTCACTGACAACTGGAAATGACATCTCAGTGCACACGACATGTTAAATAAAAAACACAGAGAACACAGCCAGTACAAGTATATAAATAAATACTACAATAACTACATACATAATTACATAACAAATACACAAAATAAATAATCATAGAACAAAGAAACAGAGAGTGACACTTTGTTCTGTGGGATGAATGCAAAAGTGGGTGTGTCCGCAACAGCAGCAGCTGTTGGGATCTGTGGACCCGCAAGTCACAGCTGGAGAACACGTACCATGTTATGATGGACATCACCTTACAACACTGTGTGTGCATGCTGTCTTCATGTGGAAATACATAAAAACACATTATTTTTGCAACGGAAGCAGCAAACGTGCCAGTGTGCACAACATCAGGCGGCTTACCCATGTGACAAGCTCCATGTGATCATGTGAACATTCAGCTCGCAATCTCACTGTCACGTCTGCCATGTGTGTTATGGGCCAATGACACAGTGTCCTTTGGCGTCCGCTGGCTGGACACCTGGACATGCAGTGCTGGCTGATGTGCCTACGTTATGAGTGCACGGCTTCATTCATGTCACTCTATCTGCCTGTGTACATGCATGACCATGGGTCATGTGGAACAGGAGGATGACCTGTACTGTCCGCTCTTTAAGGAAATAATTATTAGAGACTGCAGTGTTTTCTTTTCTTTTTTTTTTATACAGAGACAACAGATTCATGACCATGGCTGTGTTACATTTAAACAGTACATTCATTGATCCTCTAATGTTCTGAATCTGTGCTTCACATTATTGTGGGCTTCCATATATTTGTTGATTTATGTACATATGTCCAGCATCTAATTGCTCCACTGCTGTGGGAGCGCAATGTGGTGCCACACGTTCCAGGTGCTCACACTGTGTTCGTGCACGACGGTTTCATGCATGCCTGTCCAACTGTGTGTCCCTCCCGACAGCAGGTGGAATGTTTTGCGGTTCCCCATTTCATTTTTTGTTTGCAGATTTTTGACCAGTTTCTGCTTCTTTTGCTCAACTTCATGTTATGTGTGAAGGGGCCCTTAATGACCACAGTGGTGAACAATCTATTGCTGGCTCTGGTTGCAGGTTCTACACCAGTGCTACTGCTACCAGATCTAAGTGCAGCCTTTGACATATTTATTGCTGTATTTTATTGGAGAGAAATGAATGACAGTACCTGGACAAGAACTGGCTGGCTTACTTGCTGGAGTGATTGTAGTGTATTCATTAAAACAGCATGACAACCTAATGTTGCACAATGAAATATGGGGTACCTTAAAGTTCTGTTCTAGGTCCACACTAATTTTCTCTATTTGTTGCACTTCTTTGATAGATTATATATAGTGATGGGATTGACTTTCACTATTATGAATATTTGCAGATGTACACGCCTGTTTTATGTAGGTAATGTTGCAAAAGATGAGCCGTGTCTAGCTGCAGTGAAAATCTGGATGTCTTTGAACTTTTATTTTTGAGCTCTTGGAAGACTGAGGTGATTGTTGTTTTGTTGTTGCTCCTACAGTGATCACTTAGGGTCCCTTCATACATTGTACGAATAAATACAAATCAGGGCGAATCACGGTGGAACAGCTTGTATGAGCAAACCACGAAAACATCAAGCTGACGGGCAGGCGTGCACAATGCCGCTGCGACGGTTTCGTGCACGCGGGAACACAGTGCGAGTAGCTGCAGCATGTGTAACCACATCATGCAGCTACTGTGAAAAAATAAAAAATAGATGCCACCCATGGGATTCGAACCTGCAATTTCCAAAATCTTTGATTGCCAGCCAGAAACTTTACCTCTGATCTACCATTGCTGTCCTGTAAAAGGTGCGGAAAAATGCCTGCTAGCAAGAAGGACATAGACGTATTTAAAAAAAAATGCAACCACACACCATATAAAAACACCACATTTTATTGAATCCCTCTTATCAAGCGGACAATACAAGTATGATCTGTCTGTTCCTCTGTAGATGACCCATGGTCACAGACGTACAGTCATGAAATGACATGAATGAGAAGCAGTGCGGTCTTATCATGTCCACATCTGCTGGTGGCGTGTCCAGCCGGCCCCACGCGAATGTCCTGCCTGACATGGGTGCCTCATGGATGGTGCGCCGAAGGACAGACAACGCGTCATGTGGAACAGAGCTCATGTGGGTGACGTGACATTCAGATCGCCTGCTGCATGTTATGATCTGACGGTCTGTTTCACCTAGGGTAGCCTATCAATGTGCACGCTCTGCGCTCGCTCACTGCAGAAATATATGTTTTTATGTATATCCACATGAGGACAGCAAGCAGACACATAAGCGTCACAGTGGACAGTTGTTAGTTCATGTCTGTCCAAACACAGTACGTGTTCTCCAGCTGGGACATCCCGAACCACAGATCTCCACAGCTGGAGTTGTGGCGACAGGTGTACGAGGAGTTGGAGGCAGCTACGATTTTACACATATGAAGGGCCCCTTCACACAAGTATGATGCTTCACACATACGATTCCTGCTTCATGCGCAATTCGACCACATTCGTACTATGTGTTAAGGGGCCCTTAACACTGTCATTGTGCTTCTGACTGTGTGATTTATCTTAATGAAAGAGTTAATAATCTTTATGTAATTTTGATACAGCTATAGTTGTGCATGTGAAATTTCCCGCAAAAGCGGGTTTGCACGCCATTAGATTCCCACCACACTATAGCTAGATGGCACTATAACAGCATGGTGCTGTTGTCCCATTGTCTGGGGAGAACCCTGATTTTATTCTTTGATTTCCAGGTATTTGCAAGCCAGTCTGAATCAGCCAAAGGGCCGGATATGGCCCGCAGGCCGTAAAATGCCCAGGTGCGCATAAATCCATTTGATCATTTTGGGTGAAGAGACTCCATCTCAGACGTGCTGCTGTGGTCTGAAATGACACACGCGCAGTGGAGGCAGGGCAGAGCAAGTTTTAGGTGGGACTGTTTGGTCTGCGACACCGGACATGTCCGTCAGCAAGTAGCTTATGAAAAAGACCACAGACGGATCGCAGTGAGACTCATATTTAATAAAGCCGCTATGGATCAGTAAAAAAAATGCCTTGCTCAGACCCAGTAGCAATGAGATCAGGCTTTCCTTTTTAAGTGTTCTGATCTGATGTTGTGGATTAGATTAGATAGAACTTTACTGATCCCTTGGGAAGACTCCCTCAGGGAAATTGAGGTTCAAGCAGAATTGTATAGCAGCACACAGGGTAAGAAGCAAATGGTATCAAAAGTGGAAAAAAGAAAAACAGTTTGCAAATATAAATAGAAATACCATTACACAATATAAATACCAGGCATGCTGATCAGTACTGGTTTACTGGCTACTACTGCTCCTCTCCTTCCCGTCCTCTGTCTTCCTGTTACTCCTCCTCCCCCCACGTGAGGAGTTGTCGTCTGATGGCCTGAGGGACAAAGGAGTTTTTCAGTCTGTTGGTCCTGCACTTGGGAAGGAGCAGTCTGTGGCTGAAGAGGCTCCTCTGGTTGCTGATGACGGGGTGCAAAGGGTGACTGACATTGTCCATAATGTTCAGCAGTTTGTCCAGTGTTCTCTTCTCTTCCACCATCACCAGAGAATCCAGCTTCATGCCAACCACTTAAAAGTGCTATGTAAATAAAATTATTATGAATATGACTGCAGTTCAATAAAACTGAGTCATATTGTAACCTGATGTTTCTCCTTTGTGTGACTTTTGTGCACTTACTGATCCGAGTCACCAAAGTGCACTTACTGTTTGACTTGCAGCTCCAGCTGATGCCATTGAGGCACTTTGAGCGATGAGAGAGTGGCTTAAGACTGTCAGACAAACCACAGGGAAACACATCCTCTTCACCTCTTATTGCCTTTGTTGTCTTGTTTTGCGAAGCAGCAGCATCAGTTTTCATATAACACCACTTTCCTGTGTCGGCGACATTTGTATCGTGAAGACAGTTTCTAACCCACATTCAACCAGCTGATTACAGCTGATCTCTCCCATTGTTCACCAAAAAGAAAAACATCACTGGTATACGTATTTATATACAGTTGTATGCAAAAGTTTGGGCACCCCTGATGATTTCCATGATTTTCCTTTATAAATCATTGGTTGTTTGGATCAGCAATTTCAGTTAAATTTATCATATAGCAGACAAACAGTGATATTTGAGAAGTGAAATGAAGTTTATAGGATTTACAGAAAATGTGTAATTCTTTAAACAAAATTAGGCAGGTGCATAAATTTGGGCACCCCAACAGAAAAAAAATACATCAATATTTAGTAGATCCTCCTTTTGCAGAAATAACTGCCTCTAAATGCTTCCTATAGCTTCCAATGACAGTCTGGATTCTGGTTGAAGGTATTTTGGACCATTCTTCTTTACAAAACATCTCAGGATTGTTGGTTTCTGAGCATGGACAGCCCGCTTAAAATCACACCACAGACTTTCAATAATATTCAGGTCTGGGGACTGAGATGGTCATTCTAGAACGTTGTACTTGTTCTTCTGCATGAATGCCTTAGTAGATTTTGAGCAGTGTTTAGGGTCGTTGTCTTGTTGAAAGATCCAGCCCCAGCACAGCTTCAACTCTGTCACTGATTCATGAACATTGTTCTCAAGAATCTGCTGATATTGACTGGAATCCATGTGACCCTCAACTTTAACAAGATTCCCAGGACCTGCACTGGCTCCACAGCATGATGGAACCACCTCCAGATTTTACTGTAAGTAGCAAGTGTTTTTCTTGGAATGATGTGTTCTTTTTCAGCCACGAATACCGCCCCTTGTTATGTCCAAATAACTCAATTTTAGTTTCATCAGTCCACAGCACCATATTCCAAAATGAAGCTGGCTTGTCCAAATGTGCTTTAGCATACCTCAAGTGAATCTGTTTGTGGCGTGTACGCAGAAAAGGCTTCCTCTGCATTACAGCATCTCTTTGTGCAAAGTGCGCTGTATAGTTGAATGATGCACAGAGACATTATCTGCAGCAAGATCATGTTGTAGGTCTTTGGAGCAGGTCTGTGGGTTGACTATGACTGTTCTCACCATCCTTCGCTTCAGATTATCTGAGATTTTTCTTGGCCTGCCACTTTAGGCCTTAACTAGTACTGTGCCTGTGGTCTTCCATTTCCTCACTATGTTCCTCACAGTGGAAACTGACAGCAGAAATATCTGAGATAGCTTTTTGTATCCTTCACCTAAACCATGAGATGCAAAGAAGGGAAACATTTGCAAATTGCCACTTTAAATACCCTTTCTCAAGATTGGATTCACCTGTGTAAAGAGGTCAAGGGTCAATGAGCTTACCAAACCAATTTTGTGTTCCAATAAATAGTGCTAAATGTATTCAAATCAATAAAATGACAAGGGTGCCCAAATTTATGCACTTGCCTAATTTTGTTGAAATAATTATTGCACACTTTCTGTAAATACTAGAATCTGTATTTCACTTCTCAAATATCAGTTTGCTCATCTGCTATATGATATATTTGACATTTCTGATCCAGACAACCAATGATTTATAAAGGAAAATCATGAAAATGATCAGGGGTGCCCAAACTTTTGCATACAACTGTGTGTGTAAATATATATATATATATATATATATTTTTTTTTTTTTTTTTTTTTTTTTTTTTTTTACTGCGGCGACACTCATCATGCAGGCAGGACTTACAAACATAAATCACTCGACCGCCATGCGAACTTCAGCCAGCTGTGAAAAATGAGCTGTGCTTTCTTGGTTTTCATGGGAGGATTTATACATTTGCAGTAAAGCTTATTACAAACCATTTGTAAAGTGTTGTTGATATAGCAAAGTTTCTTATCCACGTCTGACACAATCCTTTATTGTTACAGACAGGTCCATTCATGGCTAAGCACAACAACAATAAAACAAGGCTTCTTTTTGCCTCTCCCCATCATATAGCGGCTCACTTGAATATTCAAACAGTGTTCATTGTCTTTTTGTGTTTTGTTCATTGTTTGTTGTGCTGTCACTCCTCGGCTTGGCTCCTGAACTTCAAAGAAAGGCTTATGTCAAGTTATGATGAAATGGAGCGAGCAGGCGAGAGAAAAGCAAGTGGAAAGCTTCAGATGGAATAGCCACGTCGCAAATGTACACTTATTAATGGCTGTTCAATAAATCAAGGGAATATAATTAAATTCAAACAATGTGATTTCGCCTCACATGCACACAGCCTGACTGTAAACATCACTCGGTAGAGCCTCAGGTGACCCTGCTCCCCGCGGTCCAAAGGACGTCTTTCACTGGAGGGTGTCACAGATTCAATATCCAGCCATGCATAACATTAGCGTGTTGTGAAGCCCACAAGGCAATCAAACAGCACACTGTCCAAATCTTGACACTGATCTCGTTTGATATATTTGCAGTGTGACAAAGCCATTTTTGCTCTGCTGGATATTAAAAGATGGGATGACAACTGCTCAGAGCCAAGCAGCACGAAGCCGTTACACAAGGAAACACATATTTTCCTCCACATTTTCCTCTCACTGCACAGACTTTATGTTGGTTTGCTGTCCAGCTGTTGTCACCTGTCTCAAAGCTGGCCCTGACCACACCAGCAGCTGCAATTCGAGCGGACTGGGACTGTAGTTGGTAATCACCTGCTGGCTAAAGGCGCAGATGGTGCAAATATCACCGAGATGTCCGTGCAGCAGCAAATCCAAGAAGTCTTTCTGACAGGCCAACGGGTTGAGGAATTACCACATGCAAATGTGATGTAGAAACCTGGCAACCCAGCAGGGAGTGCTGCTATTGAGGGACTGAACAGCAAAGAGTTAAAGCACTGATCAATTTCAATCTGTTCTTTTTATACAGAAAAGGTCTTGGTGCCATGGCTCAATGACTGGACGGCATTCAAAAAATAGACAGGTTGTAATTATTTAAAATGGGGGGGTGCATTCCATGATAAAAACAGTTTAATAAGAGTCTCTGTTGTCATCAAATTTGACCACTCAGGAGGGAAGTCACTGACATGGTAATGACACAGATGTGTCTTCAGTTTACAATGTTTACTGAGATCTCATTGTTCCTATGACTTGCTAATTCAAAGATCACATTTATTCCTGAAACTTAAAAATGAACTTTATGGCAAACAGGACAATTTATATCTGAAGCAATGCTTTACAATGATGCCTTACATTCACACACCAATGTCAGCACACTGCCATACAAAGTGATCGACACGTGGATTAAAGACCTTGCTTAAGGGCCCCTTTGTGATTTTCTGATGGAGAGTTGAACCAAAGATCCTCTGGTTTTAAGTCCACCACTTTAGCCTCCAACTTGTTAACATTTGCTCTTGGCTTATTTTGAATTAAAGTGTGTTTTCACACTTAATAATTCATTAGTTTGGTCCAGATGAGGGACCAGAATGTTAGGTTAAGTCTGGGAGCCTGCATGAGTACCACAATTTGCAACATCAACCATGCCATGGACCCGTGCTGGGTCCTGGATGTCTCCTATGTAGGTAAACAACAGGTCTATTCCCTAGCTCCCAAAAGTAACCATCTACCTGCCACAGCTAGGTGAAACGTAGGTGCTACTTTGGCCTTCTCCAGCCACTGAGGCACCTACACACTGGAGCATGCCACAGAAACATGCCACATGGCTAAATGTCGTAGCTGAGCATTAGGTCACTGGATAGAGGAGTTTGGTGATGGGAATTTCTTTGCAGGACAATGAAGGTTCATGGTTTTAGGGTCCCAGTGCTTTGTGTATAGTTGTGAGGCTTGAACCTTAACCCTCTGGAGTCCGAGGGCATTTTTTGGACAGTTCACTCGCCTGGCATTAATGTTTTATTATTGCTGTTACCAGCTCTCCCTGCATCCCACAATCAAGTTTTATGTCTCTTTTTTTCAGGACAACCTGTAATTTCATAATATAGATGCTTTTTTGTGTTTTATAAGTGTAATAAAGGTTTACAATCAGAAATAAGAAAGGAAAAAATAAAGCGGCAAATAATTTTCCACACACATTTATTCAAAACACATAGCAAACTATAATAAACTGTTTTGACACTTTATAAAGGTAATTTGAGGTTTTGTGTGAAAGACTGTACAACAAAAACGGTCAAACAATAAACACAAATGCACATTTTGAACAATATATACAAAATGGTCGATGGGTTTTGTTTGTCTTCATCTCAAAGCAATTTCTGTCTGCTATTACATAAAGGTCACATCACAAATTTCTACTTCTACTGTGTTTTGGAGTGTTCTGTGCTGCATCTAAAGCAGCTTTAATTCACACTTTGGCCCACTTTGGCTCTTTATAGTTTGAGGAGCGGCCCCTCCCCCTCGCTCCATTGATATGGTAAACAAGTAGACATCCAGTAACATTCACATGCAAACTAGTGGAGCAATCCTCATAGTTACACACTCTTTGTTTGAGCATGTGAGATTGTCATCAGAGGCTGTCCGTCTGCTCTGTCTGCTTTCACTGATCGCTATGTGTAATGGCACAGGGAGCATTGGAGCACCCAGGGGGCTATTCAAACTAGCCAACTAGTATCATATCACTCCTGAAAACAATCTTTGGCTTTTCATGTGAGGTAAATCTGCCCTATGATTGGATTTTGGAAAACCATGTGACGGTGAACCAATTCTGATTGGACACTCACATTGTGCACGTCATCACACAGCTTCTATGAGGAGTACAAAGATGGCCGACGGCTGGCTCGAAAGTCCACGGACTTAACTTTTCAGAAAGAAAAAGTACATTTCTATCTCATATCATTAAAAAGTTATTTATAATTTAATAAAGCTTGGTCTCAGCCGTCGTATATATACACACATATACACACATATATATATACACACATACATATATATATACATATATATACATATCAGAAACATATCGCTATATCAGAAACATGGTTAACTGATGTCAATCAAGATCTTGTACAGTTGGAAGATTATCAATTGTTTCAGGTAAATCGACAGAAGAGAAGAGGCGGGGGTGTGGCATTATATGTAAGGTCTGATTACAACTGTAAATTAGTTCACAATATGTCATTCACAGTTGATAATATCATGGAATGTGTTACGGTTAAAATTACATCCATAAATTCAAAAAATATGGTTGTTAGTTGTTTATACAGAGCTCCCGGAGCAAATATTGATACTTTTGAACAAGTAATTATGGGAATGTACAACAAAATAAATAAGAATTCACATTTATTTATCTGTGGTGATTTTAATATCGATTTTCTAAATCCTCACAATCATCCACAAACCACTTAATTTATAAATTCTTTATATTGTTTGGGAGTATTTCCGACCATCATTCATCCAAGTAGAATAACTGTGAATTCAACAACCCTTATTGACAATATTTTAACTAATGTCATATCTGGTAATCTCAGTGCGGGATTGCTGGTAAATGATATTAGTGATCACCTGCCAGTATTTACTGTTTTTGCATCACATGATCGAGTGTTTCAAAAGGATTGTAATAGATTGAGTAGAAATGTCACACCAATAACTGTTGATAATTTAAGGGTGGATTTATTATGCCAGAATTGGAATGATGTTTATGTTGATGATGTTGATGAATCTTATGATGGTTTTATTTCTATCATTTCTAAGTTATATGATAAACACTGTCCTCTTGTTAACAAGATATATACTAACCGATACAGCAATAAACCATGGATAACCAAGGGTCTTCAGAGGGCATGTAAAAAGAACTTACTGTATAAACAATTTATAAAATCGAGATCAAAGGAAGCTGAAAGTAAATATAAAATATATAAGAATAAATTAATTCATATTATGAGATTTAGTAAGATATTATAGTGACTTACTTGTTAAAAATAAGAATAATATAAAAAATACATGGAATATTTTAAATGAAATAATAAAAAAGAATAAAAATGGTAGAGATTATCCTTCTTTTTTTCTTTCCAACAATACTGTGATAGAAGATAATGAGACTATTGCTGACCATTTTAATGAATATTTTGTCAATGTAGGTAAAAATCTTGCCAGTAATATTGATTCATTGAGCGTTAAATCCTTTGAAAATAAGATAACATTTAATAAATCTGTGTCAATATTTGTTGGTGGAACAAATGAAAAAGAAATAATTGATCTGGTGCAGAATTCTAAAAGTAAGAAATCAAAGGACTTCAATAATTTGGATATGGCTTTGTTGAAAAAAATCATTGATTGTATAGTAAAACCTTTCACTTATATTTGTAATATATCATTAAGTTTTGGTAAATTCCCTTCACAGATGAAGATAGCCAAAGTAATACCTTTGTTTAAAACTGGTGACAAACACACTTTTTTCAAATTATAGACCTATTTCACTTTTAACCCCAATTTTCTAAAATACTAGAAACAATTTTTGTAAAAAGACTGGATAATTACTTACTAAAGTATGAGATACTCTGTGAAGAACAATATGGATTTAGAAAATCTAGGACTACTTCACATGCATTGATGGATTTCGTGGAAAATATAGCGACTGCAGTTGATAACAAGCAATATACAGTAGGTATTTTTTTTTTGATTTACAGAAAGCGTTTGACACTGTAAATCATGAAATATTGCTAACTAAATTACAGAAATATGGAATCAGAGGATTAGCATATGACTGGATAAATAGTTATTTACATGGTCGGTATCAGTATGTTCAATACAATAACATTGATTCCGAACTTCGGGAAATTACGTGTGGGGTGCCCCAGGGTTCGGTCTTAGGTCCTTTGTTATTTATTTTATATATAAATGATATATGTTATGTGTCATGGGTACTGAGGTGTGTTCTTTTTGCAGATGACAACTGTATTTTGCAGTGGTGATAATCTTGAACAGCTTCTTGACACGGTGGTAAACGAACTGGATAAATTTAAGGCTTGGTTTGATGCTAATAAATTGTCACTTCATCTTGGGAAAACCAATGTATGATTTTTGGAAATAAATTTGTGCCTAAATGTAAAGTGTAACCATTACAATATGGAAATACAGATAGTAACTGAGAACAAATTTCTAGGTGTTATAATTGACAATAAACTCAGCTGGAAACCTCATATAAATTATATAAAATTTAAAATGTCAAAATCTATCGCTATCATGTACAGGGTCAAGGACATATTGTCCCAGGA